>NC_133347.1:34377499-34559999 GCF_030506205.2 Paramisgurnus dabryanus
AGATAGATAGGTCGATAGATAGATAGATAGGTCGATAGATAGATAGATAGGTCGATAGGTCGATAGATAGATAGATAGGTCGATAGATAGATAGATAGGTCGATAGATAGATAGATAGGTCGATAGATAGATAGGTCGATAGATAGATAGGTCGATAGATAGATAGGTCGATAGATAGATAGATAGATAGATAGATAGATAGATAGATAGATAGATAGATAGATAGATAGATAGATAGATAGATAGATAGATAGATAGATAGGTCGATAGATAGATAGGTCGATAGATAGATAGGTCGATAGATAGATAGGTCGATAGATAGATAGATCGATAGATAGGTCGATAGATAGATAGGTCGATAGATAGATAGATAGATAGATAGATAGATAGATAGATAGATAGATAGATAGATAGATAGATAGATAGATAGATAGATAGATAGATAGATAGGTCGATAGATAGATAGGTCGATAGATAGATAGATAGGTCGATAGATAGATAGATAGGTCGATAGATAGATAGATAGGTCGATAGATAGATAGATAGGTCGATAGATAGATAGATAGATAGATAGATAGATAGATAGATAGATAGATAGATAGATAGATAGATAGATAGATAGATAGATAGATAGATAGATAGATAGGTCGATAGATAGATAGATAGGTCGATAGATAGATAGATAGGTCGATAGATAGATAGATAGATAGATAGATAGATAGATAGATAGATAGATAGATAGATAGATAGATAGATAGATAGATAGATAGATAGATAGATAGATAGATAGATAGATATATAGGTCGATAGATATATAGGTCGATAGATATATAGGTCGATAGATAGATATATAGGTCGATAGATAGATAGATAGATAGATAGGTCGATAGATAGATAGATAGGTCGATAGATAGATAGATAGGTCGATAGATAGATAGATAGATAGATAGATAGATAGATAGGTCGATAGATAGATAGGTCGATAGGTCGATAGATAGATAGATAGATAGATAGATAGATAGATAGATAGATAGATAGATAGATAGATAGATAGATAGATAGATAGATAGATAGATAGATAGATAGGTCGATAGATAGATAGATAGATAGGTCGATAGATAGGTCGATAGATAGATAGATAGATAGATAGATAGATAGATAGATAGATAGATAGATAGATAGATAGATAGATAGATAGATAGATAGATAGGTCGATAGATAGATAGGTCGATAGGTCGATAGATAGATAGATAGATAGATAGATAGATAGATAGATAGATAGATAGATAGATAGATAGATAGATAGATAGATAGATAGATAGATAGATAGATAGGTCGATAGATAGATAGATAGGTCGATAGATAGATAGATAGGTCGATAGATAGATAGATAGATAGATAGATAGATAGATAGATAGATAGATAGATAGATAGATAGATAGGTCGATAGATAGATAGGTCGATAGGTCGATAGATAGATAGATAGGTCGATAGATAGATAGATAGATAGATAGATAGATAGATAGATAGATAGATAGATAGATAGATAGATAGATAGGTCGATAGATAGATAGATAGGTCGATAGATAGATAGATAGATAGATAGATAGATAGATAGATAGATAGATAGATAGATAGATAGATAGATAGATAGATAGATAGATAGATAGATATATAGGTCGATAGATAGATAGATAGATAGGTCGATAGATAGATAGGTCGATAGATAGATAGATAGATAGGTCGATAGATAGATAGATAGGTCGATAGATAGATAGATAGATAGATAGATAGATAGATAGATAGATAGATAGATAGATAGATAGATAGATAGATAGATAGATAGATAGATAGATAGGTCGATAGATAGATAGATAGATAGGTCGATAGATAGGTCGATAGATAGGTCGATAGATAGATAGATAGATAGATAGATAGATAGATAGATAGATAGATAGATAGATAGATAGATAGATAGATAGATAGATAGATAGATAGATAGATAGGTCGATAGATAGATAGGTCGATAGGTCGATAGATAGATAGATAGATAGATAGATAGATAGATAGATAGATAGATAGATAGATAGATAGATAGATAGATAGATAGATAGATAGATAGGTCGATAGATAGGTCGATAGATAGATAGATAGGTCGATAGATAGATAGATAGATAGGTCGATAGATAGATAGATAGGTCGATAGATAGATAGATAGATAGATAGATAGATAGATAGATAGATAGATAGATAGATAGATAGATAGATAGATAGATAGGTCGATAGATAGATAGATAGATAGATAGATAGATAGGTCGATAGATAGATAGGTCGATAGGTCGATAGATAGATAGATAGGTCGATAGATAGATAGATAGATAGATAGATAGGTCGATAGATAGATAGACAGGTCGATAGATAGATAGATAGATAGATAGATAGATAGATAGATAGATAGATAGATAGGTCGATAGATAGATAGATAGATAGATAGATAGATAGATAGGTCGATAGATAGATAGATAGGTCGATAGATAGATAGATAGATAGATAGATAGATAGATAGATAGATAGATAGATAGATAGATAGATAGATAGATAGATAGATAGATAGATAGATAGATAGATAGATAGATAGATAGGTCGATAGATAGATAGGTCGATAGGTCGATAGATAGGTCGATAGGTCGATATATAGATAGGTCGATAGAGGCAGGTGGGTTAATATGACGCGCTGTCACTTATAAAGCCGAAACAATAGAGGAGAGCGGTGTTGGCCATTTACTTATGACTGATTTATATGTTTATCGTATTGTTTATTATAGTACTTATGCTGTTGTTTAAAGTATCTGTGAATAAACACACAATGGGGCAGTTTCCCAAACAGGGTTTAGATTAATCCAGGATTAGGCCTTAGAACGCACTTATATCAGACCTAACCCAAACAAACTATGCCTGAGCGCGATTGTCCCCCCTCCCTAGTACTCCTACAGATGCAGGCACTCACACTGTACTTTTATCGATCCAAGCCTGGGCACGCTTTCATCATTAGGATGTGATTGTTTTGAAGAAAACAGGAAGTAAAGCTCTCTCTTAACACTGGAACCCATCGTAATGTTGAGTCTGTTTTTTATCCTGTGTCTGTGTTTAGTCATTTGGTGCCTGATGACACACAGCCCTCTCACATCATCTATATCATATTGCTTAGTTGATGTTTCAGACATTCATGTAACCCTGCTGCGCGCATCAGAAGGTTTTTATGAAAGCAGATGAAGATGAGTGGTTGCACAATTGCGATTTGTGATTACACTGCATGTACCGCACCTGAGCCCAAGTGAAATGCCCTCGAGCCCACCTCTGCTAGCCGAATTAACCAAATTGCACCCGGGCACAGTACAGAGCGATCACACTAGTCCAACGAACCAGGCTTTGGGGGTCAAATGCGCTCTGGCACGGTTTGGTTGAGATAATATGAGTGCGCCCCTAAGTTATATTAAGACATTTAAGTCGTTTTTACTTAAATACCTTACCAAAAAAACATTACTAATGTGCATTTTGAGACAAAACAGTGGCATTGATATATGTTAAGATATGCGTCCGCTCTGGTGGCAGCTTTTCCAGTTACAAACACGTGACCATACAGCTCATTAAAGTGATTTAATAACACTCAGTTACTAATTCTTAAATGACCAGTCATGGAATGATACAAGCGGTAAACCGGCTCCTATGATAATACTGGGGGAACATCGCATGGCTAAAAAAGCCTCTCAGCCAGTAAGATATGACAACCAGAAAAAACTCCAGTTTTCAACACATTTGGTTAAAACTCCGCACAACAGTTCTTACAGACCCACCTTAGCACCCTGTTCAGCAGATCTCTTGTGTTCTGACCTAATGCATTAGATGTTTTCCAGACATTTTCCTTTCTCAAGGGCTTTTCAACGTGCTCCAGTATCACATGTTTGTCTGATCGAATGCCGTGTGCTTTACAATGCACTGTGTTTGACTCAGAGATCCATCTCTCCTGTTTCAAGACCTTCACTGGAGCACGGGCAATATAGCCAAGTGAGATTTGTTACTGAGATCTATTAAAATAATAGAAATTGTAGAGATTGGAAGAGACAGAACATGTTATTGTGTGTATAGCTCAGCACAGGGAAGCAGCTTTTCCTGCAAACATCGATTTTCTGGAAAAGAAATTGGGAAAACACCTGTCCAATCAGTGTTCCGCCCTCCCCCTTTCCCAGGTGCAAAGACATACTTTGCTCTGAAAGTACATCGACAATAACGGGTGTTGAAGAAGGATGCACATCTGTTTTTCTCTGCCATGTCGTCTCGGGAATTCACCGTTTCCATTGGAGAGTCGTTCATGATAAGACCTGCCAGTCCATAACTGCTGCACTCCTGTCAGTCATATGTTATTCTGTGTTGTTCTGTTATTTCTGTGGAAACACAAAATGATGTGTTTTATGATTTATTTAATAGTTTGGTATACACTAGACAGTGTTTTACAAAGATTGTTGGTCCAGTTTTCTCCCAGTGAGACGAGCTATTCCTCAAATATCTGAGCCAAAGTCAAATATTGCATCAGTGTCAATGAGTGTGATATGTACGCTGTTTCCTCAGCAGTGATGCATTATGTTTATGTCATTGAAAGGCATTTTAGAACCTGGGGAAAGTTTATCCTCCACTGCTTCTCTAATGAACTATAACCATTACGAATGACTGCTATGAATTCAGCTTTTCAGCATTTTTAAGCACTTTTATTTCTCTGAAATATCCATTACTGTAACTCATCATTCTCATACTCAGATAGACATTCAGTGTTGAATGAAAGCTCATTTATAGAGGGACGAGTAGAGCAAAGAAATGGACAAAGAAATGGACTGAATAAGAGTCCATTTATGAATAAGGTTATTTTGTCCAGACTGATTGTGTAAAGGTTATTTAAAGTTCACATCCCAGGATTAATCAAGCTTCTGGACCGTGTTTGTCTTGTGTGTGCAGGTGTTTTCTGAAGCTGGGAGAATGGCAGCTCAGTCTTCAGGGTATCAATGAGAGCACCATCCCAAAAGTGCTCCAGTATTACAGCCACTCCACTGAGCATGATCGCAACTGGTACAAGGTATGTCCATAAACAATTTTTCAATTAGTTTTACATCAAATGTAATCCTGTCTGTGACACCTTACTCGGTTAATATAAAGAAATCAAGGTTATATTTTTACAGAATGCATACCTATCAACCCTCCCATTTTTCCCGGGATTCTTACCATTTCTTACCATATTTTACCATTCTATCCGAATAGCGCATACTATTCTGATAATGCTGTGAGCTAGGGTCCTTACCAGTGCCCGAACCTGCGTTCTGTTATGAAGAATATACTGATTCACTACCTCTGGAGCTGATTGAGACACAATCGGTATACAAGGACACTTGCCTTGCCTATTGGATTTCGCCTATAATACACTACATTTGAAGTTGATCAAAAAATGTCATCAAACTTGTCCTTAGACAAGCAAAGGTATTGTTTAAAACATAAAGACAAGTTTTCTGAAAGATTTTGATCCACTTCAAATGTTGACTAGTGTAGTGCGATTTCAGGTGCAGTCTCTCTTATTTGACCCACTTTAGTTCATAGAGATCTCTGCTGATGATTTAAATCACGTGTTTGTTTAATAAATAAATGTACAGAGCAGTGGTACACCAGGATTGGATTTTATTTCCCCCATGAACTTTCATTATTATTGTTGTTTTGTCACAATGGAAAATCGTATTTTATCCTTTTGATTTGCGGCTGATCTAATACGTTCTTGAGAGCTCTCGTGAGATTCCCACATAACCACTGTGTATTTAATCAGAATTATTTAGAAAGAATCAATCTGTTCCCCAACATCTCTCAGCGTGACGCATTTAATTTGAGTGCTTCTTGAGAAATGTTTATTTTGGTCATGGTCACACAGCTGTCTTTTGTTTGCAGGTGACTGCTTGCTTTCGCTAACAGCTGAACTGTTTGTGACAGTGACTTGCGTTGGCTCTTTAACGTCATTTTTTTTTTGTGTGTGTTGCAATAATGGGTAATGGGATTTTTTGCAGGCGTGGCACGCTTGGGCAGTCATGAACTTTGAGGCCGTGCTTCACTACAAGCACCAGAATCAGGGTCGCGATGAGAAGAAGAAGCTACGGCACGCGAGCGGGGCCAGCGGCAACAGTGAGGCCAGTAACAGTGACAGTGAAGCAGACAGTGCGGAGCACAGTCCTGTACCTTCACCCGGACAGAAGAAAGTCAATGAGGTGAAGAACAAAACCAAATCCAGGCATCAACATCCGAGCATTATTAAAAGCTTGTGTGCAAAGCTTTCCCCAGCATTTGCCATTACCCAATTTCCAAACAACTAAACAATTTTCTAAAACAAGTAAACAAGTTGAAAATGGATTACCATTAAAGCAGGGCTGGCAATCTTCATCTTTGAATGTGTTTGTCACGCCATATGAATAGATCTTCAGTCTGGTACTTTAAACAGGCTTTTCTCTACATACACAGCAAATGCATTGATGTTTATTGCCACATTTTGGTATTCATACATACATTTTAATTTAAACGTAAAGTGCAGATGAAAGAAATTGTATGCATTTATTTACATGATTTTTTCGTTGATGTAGTCAGGTAATGTTTTGGACTCAAATTCTGTGGTTTTCTGTTTTGCAGGATTTATCCAAGACTCTCCTTCTCTACACAGTTCCAGCCGTTCAGGGATTTTTCCGATCAATCTCCCTCTCGCGTGGAAATAACTTACAAGACACACTGAGGTAAGGGAGCACGCACTAGTCTAGACCAGTGCTTCCCAATCCTGGTCCTCGAGGACCCCCTCCCAAAAAGTTTAAGATGTCTCCTTATTTAGCACATCTGATTTAACTCATCAGCTTGTTAGGGAGACATGTTTACCATTTTGAAAGGAGGCTGATTAGTTGAATCAGGTGTTTTAAATAAGGAAACATCTAAAACTTTTTGAGAGGTGGTCCTCGAGGACCAGGATTGGGAAGCACTGGTCTAGACAACAATAACATTGTTGTGTTGTGTATGTTTGTGAGTCTGTATAGAGGCTGCCCCCTTGTGTTATAATGTACTGACTCACTACATTCAATGTTTATACTGTGGTTTCCCTTTAAAGGTTGTGAAGCCAAGCCAAATAAAAAATTGTGACCCCTGCTGGCAAAATGAGTCGGAATGAGCAAATTTTCAAAAATGAGTTATTTATATTTTGACATTCATCATTAAACAAACTTCAAAATGATGTATGATTTGATGGAATCTGACAGAGCAACACCTGTTTAAAGTTGACAGAGGCAGCAAAGTATGTTTTGAAAAAAATAAATCTAGTTACAGATCATCGCAATCCCAAAATCACCACATCCATACCTTAAAATTAAAGCATCTACCCTAAAATCACTGGTAAAACTAGAAAATGCATTTCATGTCAAGTTCATGTACAAAGTTTGGTTTCAATACGTTAAAGCGTTCCTGAGATATAAACTACTTCCTGTTTGGCGGCGTAAAATTTTAGGAAAAAAATTGTTCTTTTGATGTTGTGCATCCTCACATTGGAGACCCAAATTCATGTACAAAGTTTGGTTTCAATACGTTAAAGCGTTCCTGAGATATAAACTACTTCCTATTTGGCGGCGTACAATTTTAGGAAAAAAATTGTTCTTTTGATGTTGTGCATCCTCACATTGGAGACCCAAATTCATGTACAAAGTTTGGTTTCAATACGTGAAAGCGTTCCTGAGATATAAACTACTTCCTGTTTTGGCGGCGTCGACGCACATTTAGTTTGGGCTGTGACGGGCAAACGCTTCCGAAAATCAAAAATCCTTCTAGTAACTTTTGTGAGGCTTGGTCCAAGGATCGTGTACGTGGAATTTCGTGAAGTTTGGAAAAAATTTGTGACCTGTGAAACTTTTTTAAGGTTTTCTGTTCTATCCAATATGGCGGACGAACGACATGGATCTGTGACTTCATCTTCTCAAGCAACTTACACCGGCACTGGCCGAACATTTTAAAGTTTGAACGGTGTCTCTGCGTCAAACGGTTAGAGCTGACACAAAAAATCTACCCGGGAATAATAATAATAATAAAACTTAAGAAGAACAATAAGTGTGCTTTTGCAAGATCACTTAACTAATAAATGTATCACACACAAACACAGTCAAAAACAATCATAAAGGAGATATATATGTCTAAAAAATATATTTTATTGTTTTATTGACATTCAGACAGACAGCTTTCAGATCTTCTGTAATGCAAGGATCTAATATAATGTTATAGATATTTTTTCTCAACATTTAATCAAACATTCACTTAAAACATAACAGCTGTGAAAACAGATATTTTTAATTGTGTGAAAATTTTGGGGTTGTACGGGGTTGCTTCAGATCTGTCAGTCAGCGCAAGGTTTTCATGTCTTATCTCTCTTAATAACTCTTTTAACATCAAGCAAGTCCTGCACTTTATTTTCTAATTTTAAAACCAAAATGTCATAAAGCACATATGGATGGGCACACATCTTTGCATTAGATAAAGCATTAAGGACGGTACACCTCTCAGAAAACATACAAATTAAGATCATTTTAGATGTTTAATAACTATTTAAAGCATTAAGATAACTAGATGAGGGCTTAATGTACTTATTTTAATGAAAACCAAAATTTTGACCAAAATCAACATTTATATTTTATTTTACCTGCAGCTATAAATTACACTATAAATTATTTTGCCAGCACAGGTCACAAATATGCAAAAATACACCTTTCTCAAATTGAGTCATCAGTGTTTGGGATTTAGGAAGGCTAATCACATCCCTTCAATAGGATAACTTACATGTTGATATGCCAAGAAACCTAACCTGACATAATAGATAATACAAGTACTGTTGTCCACAGCTGGCAGTTTGAAAATGCAGTGTTGATCCTTTACAAATGTACACATTTAATAATTGAATATTACTGTCACCTTTACCTTCAGAGTCCTGACCTTATGGTTTGACTACGGCCACTGGCCTGAGGTCAATGAAGCTCTAGTTGAGGGCATTAAAACTATTCAGATAGACACCTGGTTACAGGTAAGACCACTTTTATCCTTCCTGCGCGTGACTTACTGATGGCTGTTTATCTAAATGTATAACGCAGCAGTATTGAGAGGTGTTCAAATGTCTGCGTTGGTATTTCACAAGATTTTTGATGCAAAATCATCTTTCTTTTTTAAACCAGGTGATTCCTCAACTGATAGCTCGTATTGATACTCCACGCGCACTTGTGGGACGTCTCATTCACCAGCTGCTCACAGACATCGGCCGCTATCATCCGCAGGTAACTTGAATAAAAGTGTTTAGTCTTGTTTAAAGCAAAAATTATTTATGGGTAGACAGCTGCAAGGCCCAGCATGTGATTGTTTCCTATGACATTGATTTGTCGTCTCTCACAGGCTTTGATTTATCCTCTAACTGTGGCCTCCAAGTCCACAACTACTGCACGACACAATGCAGCCAACAAGATCCTGAAGAACATGTGCGAGCACTGCAACACGCTGGTCCAGCAGGCCATTATGGTACAAGAACACACTTCATGAGTTTATAATGGGTTATAGTAGCAGTTGTGCTCCGGTTACTGAAGCTGATATTTTGTCTGTCAACAGGTGAGCGAGGAGCTCATCCGAGTGGCCATTCTGTGGCACGAGATGTGGCACGAAGGACTGGAGGAGGCGTCACGGCTGTATTTTGGCGAGAGGAACGTCAAGGGGATGTTTGCTGTCCTGGAGCCCCTTCATGCCATGATGGAGAGAGGACCGCAAACCCTGAAAGAAACCTCCTTTAATCAGGTACATGTGGTACCAATACTCTAGCATAATAATATTTAACATTGACTTTGTATGTAATCTACTCATGCAAATTGTTGACCTCGCATTTGGTGTGAACCCACAGTAAGGAGGCAAGATTACTGATGACCAATAATACACCAAGACGCTGCTTAAATGGCTTTACTCACAACATTTAACCATAGTCAAAGGGAATTTCTGTAACATCCAGTCTATTGCTTTCACTAAATGTTGCCAAAAGTGCACGTTGAACATACAGATGTGATTGCAGGCTTATGGGCGAGATCTGATGGAGGCGCAGGACTGGTGCAGGAAATACATGAGATCAGGCAATGTGAAGGACCTGACACAGGCCTGGGATCTGTACTACCACGTGTTTCGCAGAATATCCAAACAGCTGCCACAGGTCTGCCCGAGCAAGAGCTATTATACTGTAATGTTTATAGTCAGATCATAAATCATCTTATAAATGTTTCAGGTGATTTTATAGTAAATAGCTTTTTCTTAATGAGTTTATGGGTGCAGATGAGGACTGTTATTCTTTAACTCAAGCTCGAAGTTATAATTTATACTGTTTTGAGTTGAGATGTACACCATTAGTTAAAAATGTGGACACAATGGACTGAATTTCTCATTGTCTAAAATACTTAGATTTTAGGCATAAATGCACTTTATAAGTAACATGGCAATGCAGCCCCTCTATATGTTTCTGTATTCATACATTCACAGTTGACTTCATTAGAACTTCAGTATGTATCGCCGAAACTGTTAATGTGTCGTGATCTGGAGCTGGCGGTGCCCGGTACATATGATCCTAACCAACCCATCATACGCATCCAATCCATCGCTCCCTCGCTGCAGGTCATCACCTCCAAACAGCGGCCACGCAAGCTCACCATCATGGGTAAGGTCCAAATTCTGCAGTGTTGGAAAGGTTGCTTAATACGGCAGTTAAACTACGAGCCATGTGACATCTAAAGCAGTTCAACTATAATAAGAAAAGCTTTTGAAATTGTAGCTAGCAATTTACATTGCTTCTCACGCTCTGGACATTCCTCCTACACAGCCTGGGTTTGAAATCAACATTGTGGCGGACTGAATAAGGTGTATAAGCTACTGCTACTACTCTAATGCGTACTATTTTAAAATGCCACAAATACAATAGGTTGGCCCACATGACCGCTTGCTTTTTTACTCAACGTTTACGGTCAGAAAACAATTATTCATGAGATTGGAGCTATGACATTGAGTCATGTTGTCAGTCTGTTAATCTCATCAAACCAGAAGTGTGTTCTCTTCTTTCACCTCCATGACATCACAGTGCTGTTATAATATTTAGCAGTGGATATGAATGGACTCATTGTGTCTGTGTCCACAGAGATCCAAAACTATGAAACTTTAATAATCTTTAAATCCTCTGAAATGACAAGCAGTGTCTGTGCAGAAACTATTATAGAGTTTATATTCTTCACAGTAGCTGAATGTAATGAATGTTTTCTCTCTGGGTGGCTGTTTTATGGCATATATTTATTATGCCCATCAGTAAACTGTACTTGATACTTTTGATTGAATGTTTAATACGACGTGTAGTAAAACTGTCTGGCTTCAACTTGTAACCGTAAGTCAAGCATCACTATTACATTAGTCATTGCAGAATTATTATGCAAGTCAATATTATTCATGGCCTCTGAACTTGGGCTAGTAAGCAACCACCTTGCAATACTCTGAAACACAATAGCCTGAGTACCCTTGCCACTCATAAAACACCCCAGCATTAGCCTGGTTTTAAATACTGACTTGCACAAAACTACTTAATGTTGTTGGAGATGGTGGTGTAGTGGGCAGAACTCCGACATGTGGTGCTTTCACACTTTCGGCGACCCGAGTTCGATTCCCGGCTCGTGGTCATTTGCCGATCCCATACCCCTCTCTCCTCCCTGTATTTGCTGTCCTCTCCTTAATCACTTTCAAATTAAGACAAAAATGGCAAAAAAAGAGAAAAAATTGTGAAATGACGGCGGCACTTTCATTAACCAGTGTTACACGACTAAGGCCTAGTCCACATGGACACGTGTATTTTTTATAACCGGAGTTTTTCTCCTGCGGTTTAAAAAATTCCCTCCACACATGCCCAGTTTAAAAGAAATCTCTGCCTACATGAACACGCAAAACACGTGATCACGCGCTGTCAGGACCATGCCACACCAGCAGGCGCTGATATAACCCTAATCGTAAAGCCACGTTAGCCAATCAGAAGCCTTAATCAGAAGCAAAAACCTCACCCTGGCAGGGTTTTTTTTTAAATGTTCGGTTTCAGTGACCTGATACAGCGTTTCCGTGTGGACGAATGGTTGAACCGCGTAGAAAAAGTCACGGTTATAAAAATACCTGTGTCCGTGTGGACATTATTATGATGTTATTTATTGTTGTGAATATATATTCATGTGTGCTACAGCTTTCTCTGTTCACTTCTGTCCTCTGCAGGCAGCAACGGTCATGAGTTCATGTTCCTCCTGAAGGGTCATGAAGATCTAAGGCAAGACGAAAGGGTCATGCAGCTTTTTGGTCTGGTAAACACCTTGCTGGCCAATGATCCAGCATCCTTACGCAAGAATCTAAGGCAAGCCTCTCATATTGACACATGATCAAAACAATTTACACAGAAATCCCTTTAGGCATGTAACAAAGATGTTTTATGGTGTATTTGACAGTATCCAGCGATATGCAGTGATTCCTCTCTCTACTAACTCCGGTCTGATCGGCTGGGTTCCTCATTGTGACACACTGCATGCGCTGATACGAGATTACAGAGAGAAGAAGAAGATCCTGCTTAACATTGAACATCGCATCATGCTCAGGGTAACCAATCTCAAAATATTGACAAATGCAGCTTTATATTTGCCTTCAATGTTTTTGAACTTATCATACACACAGTTCAGTGCATGCGTCTCTAAAGCAGGCCCAGCTGCAGAATGAAATGACAGAGGGCTTAACTTAAAAAAAAAATGAATTTGGCAGATTTTTAAATACATCTTTAAAAAAGTATATTGTACAGCTAACAAAAGAGACAAAACTAATAAAACTTTACATTTTAATTTTTAAAAAAAATCATAATTTTAATAATATACTGTAATCTTTTTGATTTGGCATTGAATTTTTGAATACCCAGCGTAGCTCAAACTTGCGTCATAATGCAGATAATAACGTAACGTGGATAAATGTTGGATAAAACCCCATCCATACCAATTTAACTTTACAGGTTGTGTGCCGTTTACGTGCCTGTACACAAACACCTATGAGAAAAAAGATAGCTCACACAAAAAAGATCACTGTTTTATTACACATATAGTAAACATTACCATATTGAAGGGGACAGAGAATGAAAAACCATTTTTACCTTGTCTTTGTTGAATAATGGTAGTCTACCCGCATTCACAAACATACAAAAAGTGCTAAACATGCTAAACATCTCAGTCTCATAGAAATGTCAGCCAGAAAACGGCCCAATCTGAAAAACTGATGCTTATGACATCACAGGCATCTAACTGCCCCTCCACTTTAAAATGATTGGCTACATTTTTGGCAGTGGCAGCAAAGTCAGCCAATCAGTAATGAGATTGCAAGTTAAGCCAGTAGGGGAAGCCAAATAGGTGCAAACCACTTGTGTAAAATCCCCCACCCTAATAGAGCTATCTGAGAGAGGTTTTTAGGAAGCTTCTAAGGCATTACAGACCCAAACAAATAAATTTTTGTCTACATGTCACATCACAGAACAAGAATAAATACTCCGTTCAATCATTCTATGTCACCCTTAAGGTAACAATAGTTTTGCATTTTCACCACTGACCTTGCACACTGAGCTGCATTACACGAGAGGTACCCAACACAACAGGCAGCCAATAGAAATTGTTATCCAGCCAACAGAAATCCTTGTTTATCCCTTCCTGTCCAATCATCTTTTATTGCGATTATTCATCTATACTTCATAGCCAGTCGGAGACACATTGCCCTGTTGTGCATAAATTAAAAAGAAAATAACGAAACCTAAAGGAATTTTCATTATATTTTTAGTTCATTTCAGTCTTGTTAACACACAATACGGTTTCAATTAGTTATCTTTTATGTAATGCCTCGTTTTTTTTAAACCTTGCCATAAACCTTTTGCCCTCTCCTGGCACCGGGTCTGCTCAAAAGCATAAAGAAGTGAACATAAAATGGTGTTGTTGCATTATACTGAGCTGTTTTTTGTATTTTTTAAGACTGGGAAAGAGATAAAGGATTTTGAAATCCTTTTTTATTATGGAATTATGTTTGAGTAATTAATTTCTCAAAGTGAAATAAGATATGTATATTACTAAAGTATGTAGGGGTCAGTTTTTAAGTGTTTCATTTACTTTAATGTTAAAATATGTTTGGTCATAGGAGAGACATCTCAAAAAAGCTTTTCACTAAAAAATTTTATCAGAAGAATGGACAAAAAGATTGGTGGAGAGACATAACATGAAATGAAATAAGCAACCCTAAAGGGGTTATTTTATTCAAACTCAGTTATAATAGTACAAGACTTAATACAGTTAATGGAGCAATTTGTGGTTAAGTGTTTTCATTATAGACAGAGGTCATTATAGACTTGTGGCTCACCCCTGGCAGGGCTTAATGCCAGATCATCAGATTCAAAGGTCATCCCATATATTTATGACTTTAATTCAGCTGAACATTAATGAAGACTTTTCGAAAGATATCTGTTTATGTGCTGTTTTGGGTCCTGCTCCTATTTTCCAAATTCCCTATTCCCTGAAACGCCTCTTGTAAATAAGTCTTTGACTGAAGCTGTTTGCTGTTCTGTATCAGATGGCTCCTGACTACGATCACTTGACTCTGATGGAAAAGGTGGAGGTGTTTGAGCATGCAGTGAATAATACAGCAGGAGATGACCTGGCCAAACTCCTCTGGCTTAAGAGTCCCAGTTCAGAGGTGTGTACTCATCATCTGTCATACACACAGTACTCTCTCCAGTCATACATCACTGTCTATTAAACTACTTCATTTAAGGGCTGCACGATTAATCGTAAAAGCATCACAAACTTGATTTAAGCACCCACACGATCTCATACCTAAATTTTAAGGATTCGTTTGTTTATAAAACCTTTGACATTGAAATATGCGTGGGCGCTGTCACGGAGTAACAGCAGTCATCATATAAAGTTTTTTTTTACAGTAGTTTGCAATGCCAGTTCTTCATTGGTTCACTCGCAAGCTTCATCTGTGCTTTAATATACCCCGCTAAACATTCATATGCTTTGCTTTCACGTATGCACAAGCAGCACATTCATACTGGCAGCGTGTGTCGTTGCTGTCTGTCTGTAAATACAAAAGGATAAATAGTTAGCTTTACTTTATTTGCAAACTGTGTTAAAATTAACAGCTTATGATGCTTGTTTTACTATTGCTTAGTTTTAAAGGAAAATGAACACTGAAATTGCTTAGTTTTAAAGGAAAAAAAAAATGTGTGGGTCTTAAAATAGATTTGACATGTCTATGTGGGTCCTGGATTGATAGACCCTGATGTAGGTTTTAAACAGCTCTTTTCAACCACACAGTATCATCATTATTTTCTTTCTGAATTATATTTCAAAAATATTTAAATTATCACAGAAATACTGGGATTATAGTTTAAAGTTTACATATAAACACCAATGTTTACGGGGCAAACACCTTTTTTCATCAGTAATAAAACATATATTTATTAGTGAGTCATTGAATCTTTCAGATTATACAAAATAATTCAAGCTAATAAAACATTGTCTTTTTTGTAAATATGTTATTTTGTTTAGTTGGCATTCAGAATCATGGGAGAATCATGATCTTTATTTAAAAACTTTAAGATTGTGATTGTTTCAAATTTTTTCCATGATCATGCAGCCCTACTTTTTTTTATTTTAATTTATAAAGCAAAACTAAAAAGAAATGTCTCACATAGTCTCTTTTGTCTCTTTCCAGGTTTGGTTCGACAGGAGGACAAACTACACCCGTTCATTAGCTGTCATGTCTATGGTCGGTTATATCCTAGGGCTTGGTGACAGGTACGAACTCAACTGGATAGCAAAAAATTTGTCTCATTGTGTGTGTGTGTGTGTGTGTGTGTGTGTGTGTGTGTGTGTGTGTGTGTATCAAAACAAGCTTTTTGAGTTCAACCATATAATCTTCTCCTCCCAACCCCAGACATCCTTCTAATCTAATGTTGGACAGACTCAGTGGAAAAATCCTCCATATTGATTTTGGAGATTGTTTCGAGGTAATTATTATTAAAACAACAGCGTGATAAATACAGCAGCTTTGTCCATCCATGACATCATTGTTGTTTTTATACTTTAGGTTGCAATGACAAGAGAGAAATTCCCTGAGAAGATACCCTTCAGATTAACTCGCATGTTAACCAATGCCATGGAGGTAAGCTACGTATTATATATTTTTTAATGTACTTAATGAAATGATTTGTATTATTTCATTTGACTTCTCTCTCACTTCACCTCTGATCAGGTGACAGGATTGGACGGTAACTATCGGATCACATGCCACACAGTGATGGAGGTGTTGAGGGAACACAGAGACAGTGTGATGGCTGTGTTGGAAGCCTTTGTTTATGATCCATTACTTAACTGGAGACTTATGGACAGTAAGATCATGATATTTTATCCTTAAAAACTATTGACGCCTACAAGATATTGCCGCACGTTTGTGAATGTCAAACAATCGCATGTTTCTTTTTTACAGCAAACACGAAGGGAACCAAACGCTCGCGGACCAGAACAGACTCATACACGGCAGGACAGTCAGTGGGTGAGTTGACTTTCATCTCTATTAGGACATTTAACACCCTGTGAAAGGATTGGTTTTTTTCAATGCTGTCTTGTTTGCTTGTAACACAAATCTTGTCCTCTTAATACCTTTAAGGCTTCTATTTACAGTTTTAGTTTAGTTTACATCAAAGTTTTGAAACATGCCATTGATGGTCAAGTGATAATAGAGAAGCAACATTTTATACCGGAGAGCATTTTATTAGACAAACAAATGCATGTTCATGGTGTAAATTATCCGATTTAAATGTTTTTGTTGTGTTTTTTACTTTTATGTAGAAGCCATGGAGGGCATTGACCTGGGTGAGACCACCCACAAAAAGCCTGGGACCACAGTGCCTGAATCTATTCATTCATTCAGTAAGTCTCTGTCTGATCCAGTCAATGTGACATACAGAATATGAATACAAATGTATAGACGTGTAAGTTTATATTAAATTATATTGCATTATGATAAGAGTAAAGCTTGAGAAACTTTCCAAAAAAAAATTCTTTAGTTGGCGACGGACTCGTGCAGCCCGAAGCTTTAAACAAGAAAGCAATCCAGATTATCAACAGGGTACGAGACAAACTAACCGGTAAGCAGAACTGCCCTTGACTGTTTCACCACCGAGAAATAAATAGAGACATATCCATCAGAAGTGAATTGTGATTTGCTCCATTTAGGACGTGACTTTTCCCATGATGAGACCCTGGACGTCCCGACTCAAGTGGAGCTGTTAATCAAACAAGCTACTTCACATGAAAACCTGTGCCAGTGTTATATTGGATGGTATGTGATCATCTGCAAATCAGAGAAATAAAGCAAATATGTGATACAACAGTTATTTAAGAGATATTGAAGAGATTAGGATTTATCGCAGCTTGACAAGTACTTTAATATACAGTATGTATTAATTAAACAGATCTGTTCCGACTATCAAGATTATTATCATTCACTAAAACTAACGAATGTCAAAAACTACATATCGTCGCTGTCCTTTTAAAATCTTGTATCTCCATATTTTGTGAATATTTAACTCATTATTATTGGTCAGTCTTTCTGTTTGTCAATGTGTTTTGCGAATATTCCATAAAATAAAAAGTATTAAAAGTGCTTGTCAACTTAAACAACACAGTGTGTAATCAATAAAAAATACAGTGTTTATTCTGTTTCTTGAAAAAGAGTGAATTTGGACAGGACAGTGACGATATGTGAACTAAAAAATTTTTTGTAATTATTGTTATAAAAAAAAACAAAGAGCAGTAACACTGACCTCTAGAGGACTGTGGTAAATATATGAAATATAAATATATGACCCTGCCTTTGAAAACCCACCTAAAGTAATTTTTGTGATTTCAACGTAAAATCCTCCTACATAATGTAAAGAACATTGTGTGAAATTATAACCTCGATATCTTTAATATTGACTGAGTAAGATTATGTCAAAGATTCACACCAGCATTAAAACGTTTCGGGTCACTTAACTGAAATGCTTCTTATTACCTTAAAATCTTTTTGAAAACATGTTTTATAGCTCTGAAAAAAATAGGAGACCACTTCAAGACTATTTTCATTTTTTCTAAATTTACTGTATAGAGGTATGCATTTAAGTAAGACTTTCATTTTTGTTTCATTCTGTCATCTACCGACAACATTTCTGCCAAATTCCTTTTAAAATAATGTTTTTATTTGCACTGACTTGAAAACAGACAAACTAACAAACAGATGCAATGTTTTCATATCTTAAACACTTCAAAGAAAACTACTTTATATTCATTTTTAAACAGCACAATGCTTAGTTTTGCATGTATTTTAGGAATAGTTCAATAATGATTATTTAATGGAATAACCCTAATGTTTAATCACATCTTTTATGTGTCCTATCATGCTTTAAGTCTTTTACATTGCTGTTGGGTGACTTTATGTCACTCCTGAGGTTTCATTTTGTTGTAATTCAACAGACACTGGACTGAAATGGTCACAGTTCATTTAGAAAAGAGAATTCAAGCCAAAACTGAAGTGTTTCTTTTAATTTTTCCAGAGCTGTACACATGTTTTAGATTTGTTTAGATAAAATATAATTACACCCAAAATGTTAATTTCTTTCATTACAAGAAAATGTTTATACATGCATGACTTTGACCAAATATTGAAGAGCCACTACATTAATCTATAGTACATTTTTATTTTGTATTATCTACAGTATAGTATGCATTGTATGCTCATTATTTTTCTTTCTCTTTTTCTTTTCAGGTGCCCTTTTTGGTAGAGATTGTTGTGCCTGCAATTCTTTGGTTATCTTTTGTTGTTAACTTGTCTTATGACAGTTTGATAAAACTTCCACATGTTTAAGGATGTCTGATATTTGATCATTTAAAGTGATACTGTAAGTCACACAGAGTAAGAATCAGCTGAAATTGATTTGGAAACATGTAAACATTTGCTGACTAGTAAATTTTTTAAATGTTAAGCTGTATCTGTTCAACTCTTATTCTTTGTAAAACACTTTTTTATGAGAACAATGTATTACAGTACGAGTATAATGTGACTGTATAAGTGTTTTAAGTTACTTGAACCAGTTGCTAATTAAACTATTAATTCACTTGTAAATTATTCACTCTTTTTTTCTATATTTATATTTATATTTATAACATTAAATGATGATAAACTGTTTTAAGGGGACATTTTACTACAGTTCTAAGATGTAAAATAAGTATGAGTATATATGTGAAGATATAGCTCAAAATATTATATAGATAATTTATTATAGCATGTAAAATTGACACTTTGTATGTGTGAGCAAAAATGTCCTGTTTTTGGGTGTGTCCTTTAAAATGCAAATGAGCTGATGCAATGCAAACACTGATGTCATAACGGTGGTTTGTCTCCCCCTGCACTGAAGGGCATTGGTTGGATAGTGCAGAATGGCATTGGTTGGATAGTGCAGATTAAGGGGCGGTATTATTATAATAAGATCCGCTTCTGACATCACAAGGGGAGCAAAATTTCAATTAGCTTTTTTTTCACCTGCTTGCAGAGAATGGTTTACCAAAACCAAGTTAGTGGGTTGATCTTTTTCACATTTTCTAGGTTGATAGAAGCACTGGGGACCCAATTTAAGCACTTAAACATGGAAAAAGTCAGATTTTTATTATATAAGTAACTCTCACTTTAAGTAACTCTCAAAGAAATACTAATTTTGTCATGAATATTGACAATTCAAGTAACAGGTTACACAGTTGTTAATGAAAGAATTGTGCCAACTGACAGAATTAATATATTATAAATAAACATTTCTCAGCTGGCTTAAGTAATGACAGTGAAGTAACTGTGTTTTATTGTGTCTGTAGGGTTTAACAGATCTGTTTAAAGAAGTGAACGGTCAAAGTCAAAACCTCAACCTAATTAAAATGCTGTGGTAGGACCTTAAGAGAGCCGTGTGTAAATAATTACCAACAAACATCAACGAAGGAAAAAAATTCTTCACAACAATATAAAGAGTCATGAAGTCGTCGTACAGAAAACTATCACTTCAACTTATTGCTACTAAAGGTTTTCCTACAAGCTATTGAATCACGGGATGTACATAGTTTTTCATACACATGGCTGTGGTTGTTCTAGTTTTTGATACGTAAACAATGACAGGTGTAATATGTGGTCTGATTTTTAGACCTGCTGAGGACAGAGCAGGTGATTTATTTTAATGATGCATAAAACCATACAACTCAAAGAGGATGTACTTTGTTTTTCACATGACTGTATGGTCTAATAATTACTTTAAAGGTCCCATATTGTCAAAACTGAAATGTTGTGGCTTACTTTAATGTGAACTGTTTTCAGTGGCTGCACTTTATCCAGAAACAGACACTATTATTACACTATTTTTTTGGGAAAGTGCACTGTAAGTAGGCTAAACATACTGTAAAATATCTAAGCAAAATATCTATCCATCCCAGCAATGTTGGTGCCTGGCACTAAAATATTTAAATCAGACATGTGACATATAAAAGTAGCAATGATACTGTCATACATATGGTCTTACTTATATACATACAGTTATACACTTATATAAATTATCTTACTTATATACATTATTAATATTGAATATGAGATTGTGATTTCCTTTCAAATCATTCATTAATGCATTTGCAAATATTAAGTAAAAATGTTGGTGCAATCACAGCAATACTGGTAATACATTTTTATAGCTAACTGAAATTCACTCGATAATGAAAACTGATGTATAATATGGTACAGTAATGTTAACTGGGCGATTTGTATGTGTTCATGACTTAAATGAGTTTTTATTTGTTAAATGCAAATCATTACTTAGTAAAAAATATTATTTTGACAAGCCAAAACAAAACCACAAATATCTTGTTATTCTTGGTAATGGAAAAACATTTCAAATGACAATTTTTACATGGACAGGTTAAAGTTATATTTATAGTCATACACCGGCACCGGAAGTAGCATCCCGACTTATTTCTATGACAAAAGTGTGTCCAGACCTATGGTCCAGACTCACGGCAATTATTTGCGTGTGGGTGAGGTGTAACTTAAATAAAAATGTAATAAAATGAAACAATTATACGTAATAAACGTTATCCATATATAAATAAATTTCCGTACTTGTAAATCTTTAAAGGCGGTAATCGTAAGACTTTTATTTTGACACGATGCTTTGATTGAAGCGGTTAGCAGCACAGCGTCGCTGTGTTCACGCCTAATACGGAGGAAGTCACACGATCTGCCATATGACCAACGCTTTACTGCTCATTTAAAACACATCTGTTATGCTGCATCTGTCTGGATATCTGTAAATATTTACACGTAAGAGGCTGTCGGTAAGAGATAAGGCAGATACATTTATTTATTTGTCATCTGTCACTGTGGTTTCGTTCAGGCCTGCTGTATGTTTACTAACTCTAACAGAAGACATTATAAGAAACGTAAACATACAGACGATATAGCCTTCGATTAAATGCACTTTTCGGTTTGGTGTAAGCCTTTTGACTTAATAAGACATGTGTACATATTTCATGGCAATGATTTTTGCGCAGGTTTGTGTGATGTAGGGGGTCCGGGGTGACTGGTGCTGTCGTAACAGGTGCAGCATAAACCCAAAGGCTTTGGATCAAACGATTCGCATAGAAAACCTCCTCATGGCCTCCATATATGCACCTTCATTAGAGGACTCTGCTGAAGTGAAGGAGGGCTTTCTGTGTCCCCTCTGTCTGAAAGACCTCCAGTCTTTCTATCAGTTACAGGATCACTTTGAGGAGGAGCATTCTGGAGACAACCGGCATGTCAGCGGTCAGCTGAAGAGTAAGTGACACTCGGGTCAGATTGATGTATCTGTGCTGGTTGACAGGGGGTTAACACCCCTTACCGAAAATTAACCGTGTGTGTGTGGTTTCAAGTTTATTTGTCAAGTGTACAGATTGTCAGTGTTAGATTGCACATTGAAATGGTTAATGTGAGGCACAGGTAATTCTACAGCAGAAAATAACTAGAAATAAGTTTAAGAAAAATTGTAAAAAAGAGAGAGAGAGAGAAATATTAACAATAATTAAAATAATAATAAAAGGAAAATTATAAAATTCTTATATTCTGTTATGTACTGTATGTATACAGTATATGGGAATTACAGTACAGTAAAGTGCAGGTAAATTTATTGTATGTAATGTTGTATATTCATTGCAATACAATACATAATCGGTTATCTCCCCCCAGCTATGCGATATTTGCCTATACATCAAACGTTTCTTAAATGCAATTGCGATTAATTTATTGACACTGTAATATTATGTGGCTAGTTAAGCAGTTACAGTTTTAATAATTCACGAAGGCAACCAAAATATATAACATAAAAGTTTAATGAAACTCTTTGAAAATGGCGCTATCTCTGGCCCAACTGGTACATTTACAACAACAAACTAAGAGAAAATACACTATTTAAATAAAGAAAAATAAATAATGAGGGGAAGAAATGTCAAATAAAATCATGCTTATGATGGGAACAGTCAAAGTCTTTAGTGTTCCAGCTGGGAGACGTGGAGAGTGTCAAAATAAAGGGACCTCATATTAATATTTTATGTTTAGGATGCTCTCAATGGTGCATCTGTTAAAGCTGGTAAGGAGGGAAGGCTTTTTTAGACTCTCGGGCTGGTTTAAATACAGACGTGGCATGCAGGGTCCAGGAGAGGTTATCAGAGAGATGTACACAGAGGAACTTGATGCTTCTGATTCGTTCCACCGCTGTCGCATTGATGTGTAAGGGGACGTTAGTGACATTCTGTGACCATTCTTTGTCTTCCACGATCATCTCTTTAGTTTTGCTGACATTGAGGCTGAGGTTGCTATCACTGCACCACTTTGATAGCGCTGTCACCTCATTTCTGTATGCTGTCTCGCCACCATTTGTAATAAGGCCCAAGATGAACCTGTCGTCAGCGAACTTAATAAACATATATATTTATTTCTATATATTATAGTTTATATTAAATATTTGGGAAAATATATTTTCATATTTTATTAGGTTCTTTGATGTGTAGGCTTTTGAAGGTGTGGGTAAATTAATGTCGGGAATTAACATCATTAAAAAGAAGATGATCAATCTGCTAAATCTAATGTTGAGGTGTTTATAGTTCTTCTATACAGATGAATACATTTTTATCATTATCCTATCTTTATATTAATATGACCATGCTTGGTTTCTATGGTTCACAAGTGCAAGTTGTTGCCAATTTACATGGCGATGTAATCTAATGGCTGTTTAGAAGCATTTTTTGGCTAAAATAAAGCCTGTTTTCACTTACAGTGCCTAGTATGTCTATTAAATGGTCACGGGGCAGGTTGTAAAAATAGATACAGTGGTGCGGGGCAGGATGGGGCAGGCCAAACAAATTCATAAATGCGGGACCTGTGGTTTGGAAAAAACCTGCATCACTACTGCCCAGTGCTCCAGGTGTGTGTGTTCACTACTGGATGGTTAAATGCAGAGGCTTTATCCCATGCAGGGGTTTACACATTGGTCATTACATCACTTTTTTTCCCCACTTATATGAAGGTGGTCTTAATCAATGGTTTCTTCTCAGGCCTAATGCAGAAAGCAAAGAAAGCCACAGACAAGCTGTTGAAACGGGATGGAGATGAGCGGACCGAGAGCAGTTATGAGTCTTTTTATTATGGAGGTGTGGATCCTTACATGTGGGAACCGCAGGAACTCGGTATGACTTTTGAGTCGGTCTTCAGCTATCAGTATTTAGGTTTAAGGTGTTGTTGTAAATGATGTTAGTGCTACATTTGCTGTCATCTGCAGATTGTAATGAATGTGTTGTGTTAAACTAGGAGCCACCCGCAGTCACTTAGATGATTTCAAAAAGCACAGAGCTGCGAGAATCGACCATCATGTCATTGAAGTCAACAAACGCATCATACGACTGGAAAAGGTGATTTTTATTATCCTATAGTTCTTCTGTTAATGCAGACTTGCTGTCAAATATTCAGTAGAAATGAAAGCTGCAGGATATAGGAAGAAATATGTGACTAATATGTGAGGAATAAATAAGTTTGAGCATCAAAGTTTGATTTCACTATAATTTCAAACTTTGACATTATCTTACTCGGTCAATATTAAAGTTTTACGATAATATTTTCACTTAATGTTCTCAACATGATTTCATGTAGGTTCATATGTTGCACCAATCAGTCAGTGATATTATTACCACATGCAGATGAAGTTGTTCACATGTAGAAGTAGTAACGTCTAGCACTTTTTTGCCGATTCATTTGAGAGAGATCATAATTAACTAGTTATAACATTCTTTCTTTTGTTTCCAGCTAACCTCCTTTGACAGAACCAACATGGATGCAGCCCAGATAAGATGTAGGTGAACAACAGCATCATGGCAAATTACAAACGTTAAAGCAATAACTTGATAACTGTGGTACTTTGTGTTCTCAGCACTTGAGAAGTCTGTGGTGTCATGGGTACATGATCAAGACGTGCCGTTTTGTCCCGACTGTGGGGGCAAATTTAACATCCGTAACCGCCGTCATCATTGTCGTCTCTGTGGTTCCATTATGTGCAGGAAGTGCACAGAGTTTATGCCTCTGACGCTGGCGTGTGAGTTACATAAACAAGCTTGAATTCACCTGTGATAATTGAATCATACATTTTTGTCAGGCTTTGAATGTATTACATGTGTCTCTTTTTAAATGCTAACATCCAAGTTATGGGTTTGATTTGATATGTTCAGGATGTCACTTGCTTTGCAATGCTTTGCTTTCAGATAAGTTAACCAGTGGGACGAAGGAGGCTCTGTTTGCACCGGGCAGTCCGGGTCAGAGCGGCTCTTCTGGAGCACAGGTCGTACAGCAGACTTCTCGGCGCGGCTCCATCAGCAGCCTCTCCTCTGTTACATCTGTTCTGGAGGAGAAAGATGAAGATCGGGTGCGCTGTTGTCATCACTGCATGGATGCGCTGATGCGGCATCAACACAAACTGGAAGAGAAAGATCATGTGCCTGATATTGTCAAACTCTACAAGGTACCTACCTACTAGTCCTAACATGACATACACTTTTTAATAACAGGCACGCACTTACTATAAAGGATAACTATCAGTTGTTGAATTTATGTTGCCTAATATTGAGAAAGGACTCGTGAATTAGGACAGCAAGCTAAACATAGAGGCAATACCATGGAGGAGTTATGACTATATCGTCGCTTCCCGATGAAACTCACGTATGTTCAAAACGGTTACTTTTCAGGAAGTGAAAAAAACACCGTATCTCAAAAGCAGTTGACTGTAGCGTTGTTATACTTTGTACGGCATCTGTACATGTTACCAGATTTGTGCCAGTGTAATGATATAATCCACATTTGACCAAAATTGAGTTTAAATGGACATACGTGCATACTTTACAGTAATGGTGGTCGATACGCGTTCTTCCGATCATTAATTAGAATGGCATATATTTAATATTAATTAAAAATTTATTAAATGTCTCTTGCAAACTATGAAGGGACAATGAATCAATACACTGACATGGTAATGCTAGACAGATAGTTTGTTTGCACAGTCCTACCATAATTTTGTCACTCCTAGACGTACGTCTGGCGTCAGGGGGAAACATTTACCTCGATGAGGTAAAGTCATTGTCTCACCAGGCTATGTTTATACGGCTATCCAGTGCTGAGCTTCGATGAAACTTCACGAGACCGGCAAGATGCTTCCACAAGGTGGGAGATACGCGGCGTGATTGACAGCTTTGACACCAAATGGATATACGTGAAAATCAGATGACATGATTTCACAACTTTTCATTGTTCATTTAGATATGTGAAGCATACTGTATACGGAAATGAACCTGGATATTCAATCCGTCGAAAAATCTCAAAATCGGCAAAATGGACATACGTGGTTTTCATCGGACAGCGACTATATATAGTTGGTTTAAAATGGTGCTTTAAAAATATTCAAAAACATGAATACAACTAGGGCTGCAACTTACGATTATTTTCATAATCAATTAATCGGGTGATGATTTTTTTTAGAATAAAATTAATCGGGTGATTATCTAATTAAAACCTTAATATTTACCAAATTTGATTTTTCATTCATTATAGCTACATATGGCACTAAATTAGAGTATTCATGTGTAGAAATGCAAAAGCCTCACACTACTAGAGTTTTACTTATATAATCTTTATCATTTTTATATTTTTTATATTTTAAGCCTTAAATAAAAAAAGTTTTTGAAGCTTTAAATGATAAAACATCTTTAAATGTATAAATAGACATAACAAATTAAGTCTTCAGGGATGTGTGGTGAGAAAATTTAGCCAGAGATTAATAGACTCATTTTATTCATCTTCAACTTTAGACCTTGATGAGAATTAACATTATTTGTTATTAAAAAAATAAACAATCCATTATGATATGAAAGTGATATAAATGTTTTTTAAAAAAACCTGTAAATCGCCTTTACATTAAAACAGATGCTTATTTTGTGGTTCAATACTATTTTTATGAAAACCCAACAACAATTAAACAAATACAAACTCACTTATATTAATGAAAATGAAACCTTTATTACCCAGGGTTCATTTGCACTTTTAATTCTGTCATTGTCCTGTCAGGGTTGCAAGATCCATGTTACAAAACCAGCCCAACGGCTATTCAAAATTACTCCAAAAGCATCCCAATGACTCTTCACAGCACAAATACCAACAACTAATAAACCAAATCCTTACATCTCTAACCAGCAGAAAAACATCAACCTGTGGAAACATTAAAAAAAAGCTGGTCATGTGATGAGAAGAAGTGCCTGATAAATGCGTAACTTGCTTTATATGAAGAAAAATTTACGCTGCTCGCACTGTATGAAGAAAATTAATGTCATTATCGATTTTTATCGTTTAGTTGTTGCGGCCCTAAATACAACCATTGCTAGGGTTGCATTTACATCGACTTACATCTTATTTGTACACATTACTCTATTTCAATAAAAGCTGTATATTGAAATCAATAGGTTATTTTCAATGGCTTTGAATTGTAAATTACAGTAGGTGTTCAGTGTTGCGGTTTTTACTTTGTCTGTGTGTAGCTCAGTAGCTTGCAAAAAATATAAAGGTAGTAAAAGCAGTAAAGAATGTTGGTTTATTGGTTTGAGAAGTTACTAGTTAATAGTTGTGATAGTAACACAGTATTGTTTGTTTTGTTTGTGTAGAGATTAAGGACATGTATGGAGAAGGTTGAAGCTAAAGCTCCAGAGTATATGCGCATGGCCGAGTCGCTCAAGTAAGCCCTCAACAGCTGTAAGAAAACCATTACGGATGTGCATTTGTTCACTTTAATGCTGTTTTGAAGACCGCTTCTGGTTGGCACATCAAAAGATTGTCAGACTTTATAGCTTTGTGTGTTTCACGCAGTGCTGGAGAGACTGACTATAATCTGGAGAATGCAGCTGGATTGAGGATGGAAATACAGAAATACTATGAGCTCATCGATGTTCTGAGGTAGGAAACCTGTGCTGATGTAAAAATATCTGTATCAGAATTCCCAACATGAATTTCTATGCCTTTCTGTCCGCATCAGTAAGAAGATCATTACGCTCGGGTTAAAAGATAAGGTCCAGCCACACCCAAAAGCCCTTCAGCTGCAAAGAATGGTGCGCTACGCCGCCACGCTTTTCATTCAGGTGAGTTTAAAACATCAAATAGTGCACGTATACTTTAGATCTCAGTACTCAAATGTTTGCTTCATTAAACCCTGTAGGAGAAACTGTTGGGTCTGACATCCCTGCCCACTAAAGAGAAGTATAATGAGCTAAAGGAGAAGAGGAGGGAGGAGCAGGAGAAAAAGATTCAGCAGGAGAAACAGGTGAATACATAAATCATATGACTCTGATCACAGGTTTTGTTTCAAAACCCAGCTCATATCTCCCTCTCTTTGTAATCTAGGCAGCACTAGAGGCACAAAAACGTCGAAGTGAAAACGTGAAGAACCGGCCGGCCATCAGTGCAAATGGAAATGTTCCCCACATGAGCAAAGCTGGAGGCTGGCTGCCGCAATCGGACACTCGCTCGGAGCTGGACGACCCGCTGCTACAACAGATTGAAAACATCGAGTCGTTCTTGCGTCAAGCGCGCTTGGCAAACCGCGCCGATGAGGTAGCCATGCTAGAGGAGAACCTGCGGCAGCTTCAAGATGAGTTCGATGCCCAGCAGACCAGCCGAGCCATCGAGCTTTCGCAGAAGCTGGCCGAGGAGACGGACCTGCAGGAAAGACAGATCGAACATCTACAGCAAAGAGAGCTTGAGAACAAAGCACAAACGTTAGCTTCTTGCTTAGATTTTAGAGACAGAATAAACGTTCACGAAAGAGAAGAGGAGGAAGGCGACCCAGAAGAACATTTGGCTGCAAGCCCTGAATCTCAGACTCAGCCTACAAAGACTATCCCACATCTGATAGGAAACTCACCACCCTTGGAAAGGCAAAGAGAGGAATACGCAGAAATATCACAAGCTATAAACCAGTTTGTGGATGGAGATTCCTCTCTGCATAAAGAAGAGGCAAATGAAGAAATTAAGAGGGAAATGAATCAGGAAGCCAATGGAAATAGGGATTACAACCCATTTGTTGAAGAAGAAGAAGATGCTGGGGAAGATATATATGTAGGTAAAGTCAAGTCACCTAGAAATCCATTTGAAGATGAGGATGATGAAGATAGAGGGAACCCTTTTAAAGAGGAGTCGAATGAGATTCCGACCGCCTCCACTAATCCTTTCGATGAAGATGATGATGTTTCGGAAATTGATGACACGATTGAAGAAGAGCTACTTTTACAACAGATAGATAATATCCGTGCGTACATGTTTGACGCCAAACTAAGTGGACGTTCTGATGAAGTCGAGCTTTTATCAGAGAACCTAAGGGAATTACAGCGAACGCTACGAGAGCAGAAGAGAAAAACAAACTGATCGTCACAAACCCATTTTATTTAAACCAACTCCTGTCAAAACTGTAGTAAACCAATATTTAGGACAAGAATCATTCAGTTATAAACTAAGCAAAATTTGAATATAGATTTGAAATAAATTTAAATTGTAATGCATTGCACAGCAAAGCAGTGAGGGTGGATTAGTAATATTCAAATACATAAGTTTAATTTAAACTTATTGTTCAGTCACCAAGGTAGTTATTGGAAGAGTTTTCCATTCAACTATGTGGTTTGATTCTTCATAGCAAAATGACTTTAAAAGCAAGAGATTTGAATGCACTATTGCATTTAATGAATGATCAGCACTTCATAAAGTCCAGACCTCTGCTCTGCTTCATGTCACATTATTGTGTGAATCTGAGATGTTATTTCCAATGTGTTGTCAAATCTCTTGATGCATGTAATTGAATTGTACAGGTTACATTTCCCAGTCACTTCATTCCAGCACTGGTTTTCATTGTTTTTAGATGGATCATTCAGCTATTGTACAAATGCATTCAGTGCTTTTTGGAACTTGAAGTAACTGGAAAATATTTTCGTTATCGTTGCCTTGGAAAAACTTTCCAGTTAGTATGCTTTATTTTTCTCAAGTGTTACTTGCATGTTTTAATGATGCTTTATCGTATGCACCACAAAGACGTCAAACACTAAATCAGTGCTGTGCTTGTTTAACCTGTGTGAGCTATTCAAAGCATTTCTCTTAAGAATATATTGATATACTGTATTTGAAAAGTGTGATAGATTTCTTATGAAATGACAGTATTTCATGTTTAAAAACACATAACGGAGCTTAGTGACTAAACGCAGTGCTTTTTGTAATTATAATTACTGATGTTGTGATTGACCGAGTACTAACATGAACACTTCCGGACCATTGTTTTCTGTTTACACTGAGCAATATCATGAAAGCAACACTATTAAAAAAAACCAGTGACCGTCAGATTGATCTTTGGTCATTTTTTCCCTTTACCCCAAGAAAAAACTTGCATCTTAAGTAGCATTGTTTTGTAAAAGTATTTAACAATCATGATTCCATTTGGAGTCTTATTAACCCTGGAACACTAAAATTGACTTGCAGTTAGAAACACTGTAATACTACAAAAGAGCAATGAAGGACTAACAGGATGTTTAAATATTTGACAAATACTTTATTAGAATGAACACTGAAAATTGAAATGGAAATGAATGTCATAAAATGTAAATGCAAAAAAATTGACCCCGAGGTAACAGTTCTTAATCATCTGAGCCAGCAGCCAGTTTGGATTTGTATTTGCCGGTCATCTCTTTGGGAAGGGGTACGAGACCCGGATGGGGAACCTGACCCTCCACTTCACTCATACACTCGCGCAGAAAATATTTCTTGGGCCCAAAGTTAGCAGGGTTTGACAACTCCATTTTAGCCAGCGCCTCGGCATCAAGGACTTTACTGCAGACAGAAACGCATGCATTATTACAAACACAAATCCAGCTTCACAAATTGTGATGGGCTACAACTGAAACGTCTGTATTTTCTAAAAACAAAAATAATACTTTAAACATTGTGAAAATATTGCAGAATATTATACAAATAAAAACACATTGAATTTGTCAGCTCAGCAGCACATTTATGATGCAAAATGTGCTCACATCTGTTGACTGAAGTAAACTCATGCATCATATCAAACTGGGTCCAGGATCATGACAATGTTTTGTGGCATGGCACATTAGAAGATACATAGACCACGATCATAAAGAAAAATGCACATGGTCAGCAACAATACTCAGGTAGGGTAACTCATGTTAGGGTGCCTAATCTGTGGCAAGATAATAATAATACACGCACGATCATATTTGGGTTTCCTGTCATCTTACATGTGTTTGGCCATTCTCATTATTAAAAAAAACAAAAAAAATTTTTTGCCCACAGACATTTAGCCAATCACTGGATTCCTTTCTGTTTTTCTTATACAGAAAGTCTCATGCATGAAAATTCACATCAACAAGCATGTGTAACTAATAAATATACAAATATTCACATACAGACACACTTCACAGATCATGTAAAACATCATGTTAAACAAGCAAAATGGGTTAAGAAAACAAAATCTTGAAACCAATAAACATTTAATTCAAGAAAATTTCAAGAACAATTTTCTTAACCCATTGGCAGATTTGTTTTTGTACTGAAAACTAGACTTATTTTCCTAGGCAAGTTTGCTTATCAAGTAATGCATCTTGCAGTAAAATCTTGTTATTGTTGCTAATTCGGCTCAATAATGTTTCCTCTTAGATTAAAATGAAAGTCAATGGGAGAAACGGTGCTATCATGGTGTTTGTAGATGTTGTGGTAATAATATGGTGATTATTAAAGTACAATGTAAATACAACAGTACATCAATATATTTTAGCGCCACAACATCAAAGTACAAGAGAAGCAGAAACATTTCTTAATAATAATGGATATTATGTTGTTTTTGCATCATAAACTCTACTTACTCTGACTTGCCAAGGATCTTCTTGACATGATGTGTGATTTCTTTATGGTCTTTACCTTCAACATCCACCAGCACCTGCTCACCATCATCTATAAAACATGTTAGAAATTAAGACCCCATCAAAAACACATCCAAAATATTCAAAATCAAGCACTTACCGAGGTAAAATCTGAGGAATGGAGATGGAGTCATGTTTTTAAACATCATTATTTGAACCCAGGGATTTTTGTATTGGATTTGAGGGATGTTGAAGAAAACAAACTTCCTGAAAACAACATTACACATTACTGAAACAATACGACTGACTGACAGTTCATTTATGAATGGATGAGCTTAAAATACAAACACTAGAAGTACTTATCAATGTGGAAAAATCAACAGTTTTTACCATCAGATATCATTTATAATTACATTTTTTAGGCATACTTTGATAACTGAGATTGATTGTCTAGTTTTGGTGGAGTATCACATGAATGAAATTCATTCTGATGTCTGTTTCTCCTATACTTTACTGTATAAACTCACTGTGCTGATATTAGATGCTAATACACAGATACAACTAATGAAGAATATATTATATACACGTACCGTGACATTTACATTGCTTTTTATAGAATACCATGCTATTACCATAACAACTGTCCAAAGTATCATACATGGGTGTCACTTTCTGATACACATATCTGGTTATATTTTAAAATACGTGGGATGATGTTTTTCTGACCTTGCTCCTTCACTCAGATCTCCATGTGTGTTATAATTGACAGTCATAATCTTCACCGAGTTTTTAAACACGACTTCTCCTTTCTGCAGATACTCCAGCGTTCTCCGTATGGGGAATCTGCCTTTCATCGGCATGATTATATTATGAGTTTGTGTGAATTATAAGACTGAACGATCCATAGATATGACCCAAACACACGAGCTTACATTACGTCTCCCTCGCGCTTACTGATCGTGTCCGGTAGTGTGAACACACAGCACAGCGCGCCATCTAGCAGACTGGATGAGTTATTACACAACATAAAGCCAGCTGCCTGTTTGCCCTCTATACAGTAGGATAACTATGGGGTCAGAATTGTTTCTTTATTCTAATATACCAGGATCCACAAATAAATATAGAGCGTTTCACTTTCACAAATATTTTGAAATCCACAAATGCACAATAAGCGGACCATATATATGTTAGACATTTCATAAAAAGGAATGAAATTCACAAATAAATAAAATGTGATTTGCAAATAAAAATATTTAGAAATATATTTTAATTGTATTTATTTGTGAATGGCTTCGTGCGCATTTGTGAATCGCTGCACACATTTGTAAATCGCTTTCTGTGCATTTGTGGACAGACTCATTTTCAGCCCAGGGCCTATATGTATAAAACTTCTCACAAATGCTCTTAAGAATAGTCTCAAGCTATGACTTAAGTGTCAAAAAATTCTTAGTAAGGAGTAGGACCAGTTTGAGAGTAGGAGACGTTTATAAAGGAGCTGAAAGCAACTTTCAGTAAAGTGTAAGACTCATTCTTAAGTGCTGACTTAAGTGCTGCAAACTGAGGACTACAATGATTTCAACCTAAAATGGCCGCCCTTAACCTCTGAATCAGCCAATAGAATGCCGGCAACGGTATACAGTCACAGCAGCATACTAGCAACATTGGTCCGAAGGCAACGTCCTGTCCCTGTCCAAAAATAGTTGCGTTATGACGGCATAAATCTGTGAAAATCTGTAACACAGAAGTTATTAAATAAAAATGCATTCACATACATTTGTACATGTCTATAGTTCTATGGGGTTGCATGTATGCTTGTTACTTTGACTTTAAGTTACGTGTACTTCAATATATAAACCTTGATGTTAATCGATTGTAAGAGGACGTCACTAGGTGACGTCTTTTCACGTGCATTTATAGTCCATCATGACCCTCTATAAAAAAATCATAAACCTTCTGAAGTCATTGTGAAATATGCAAATGCTGTGCTTACACCTTGGTTAATATTGCAATAATGAATTTAAAGTGCACAAAGTAGTTTTTAAGAGGTTGTGAATAGACGTCCACTAACTAGAAGGCAAAAAACTAAATTATCTTTATGAAATACACGATTAGTATACAAAGTATATTAACTTTATATTGTTTAAATAAATTATAATCACAAAGTGCCCAGTGTGATTGCAAAGCCACAATGCATTTTAGTCATTATTTCAACCTATTAAACCCTGAGGACCCTTTCCCGGGTCCAAAATTTCGTATTTTGACTTAATATAAAATATTCTTTTAATCTTTAATGGTCCGTCATGGACCCCAGTAACACATATGAGATACTGTTTGAAAGCTTAGAGTCTCTACTTTCTCATCACTTTGACATATCTTTTACTGTAAGAAAGTAATTTACACTTAATTTACACTATCACCCCCCCATAATTTTTTATATCATTTAATATTCACATATTTCAATTTTTTTGTCTTATATCAAATGAAAGCTCTCACTCTCAGGAATAAGGCAACAGTGTTATTTTTGTTCTAATATCAACACATATCCAACAATCGTTGAATGAATTATGAGGTAAAAAATGGCCTTTTGTAAACATATGTGAAACTTGAGTGTGAACTGCCTCAGATAGCACATATAGCCACAAATGATACACCATCTTTTATCTTAGGTCCTACTCTAAACAATGAGTCCATTCACAGCATTTTCTTTGGTTGTGTCCATATATAATCCCTTGCTATTTATTAAATGTACAAAACAAAAAATTTATATTTATATGAAAAATGTATTTTCACACCCTTCAGTAAAATAAGAATAACTTTTTGAATCCCCAAAATAGCTTCAGGGTGGAAGAAGTTAATGTATGCATATAAATGTAAAGAAAGTATATATCCGGTCACCATTTAGGTCTGAGTTGGAATTTCAAAAAGATAGTGAAAGTTCTCGGGATATTACAAAATCGCCCAATAGGATAGTTTATCTCACGAGATAGTAGTCTCGTCACGTGTTCTCCCGGAAGTTCCGTGACATGCAACAACCACGAGGAGAGGTGGAATTTACGAAGGAGTTTTGTCTATATATTTAATAAAATCTACTGATACATTTTGTTTTAATTGATTAATGTGCTTAAGTTTTACTTGTTTGACATAAGGGAACCAAAACCATGTATAAGTTCAAAGTATGTTTAATGATACAGTCAAAGTTATTACTTTAACTTATTTATGTAGCCTTTTGAGAGTTTCTTTAGAAAAGTAAATTATCTGAAAGAGAAAAGTTATTTGGCATGATGGAATTGTAAGGATTTGATTGCCTAAACATTGCACATGTTAAATGTTAAATACTGATCTGTATTAAAAGCTCAGCATAAGTGTTTGATAACCTTTGCTTTTGTTTTGTACAAAGGAAAAGCAGAACCTAATGCAAATAAAATAAACAAGCTGTTAAAAAGACTAGGGCTGGGTATTGGCAAGGGCCTCCCGATACGGTATGTATCACAATACATGGGTCATGCTACCATGTATCACGATACAATACAATACGTTGCATGTTGCGATACATTGCAGTACTTTTTCTTTTTTTTATCACAAATGTAAAAAAATAGAGCTGCAGGTGTTTTTAAACTTTCTGCCATTTTCTTACTCCCACTAACTTCTGAGACATTGGCTGAATGGCCGTATATGGCAGACAACTGGACAGTGACAACAACAGCAGCGGTGGAGGAGGTCGCTTAGCACACACAGAGGGATTTGATGGGTTTTTAAATATTGATAGTAGAGATCGAAATATCGACACATAACCATCACGATAGTTAGCTGTATCGATATTTTTGCACAGCCCTAAAAGAGACTGTATCCTACACAGAACCTCCTCCAAAATATAACCATTCAAAACCCAAGCCAGGTAAATGCCTCGGTTTGAAAATACACTTAAACAAATGGGAGTTGGTATTTGTGGGGTTCATTTCATTAATTACAATTTCATTTCATTTACAGTTGAAGGTGGTCAACACAAACCAAATGAAGATGTTACAGATTCTACAAACAATAAAAAAGAAGGTATGGCAAACTGTAGATATGAATTGCGTAGATATGGCTTAAACAGTCTACACATTTGTTAATAGTCGGGGAGCCAAAGTCTCAAAAATGGGTTGAACCTGACCAGGGGCCGTATTCACAAAGAATTTTAAGGCTAAAAGTAGCTCCTAACTGGCGAATTTAGGAGCAACTCTTAAAAATAATGGGCGTGTCACTCCTAACTTTAGGACTCCTAATTTTTTACACTTAGAGTAATTCAAGAAGTATTTTAGCCCTAAAAGTAGCACCTAAGTCTGGGACAGCTTAAAAGAAGTCGAGAGGACTCCTAACTCACTAAGACCTATTCACAAAGGATCTTAAAATGGCTTAGGTGCTGATCCTCCTTTACATGGACAGTTTCACCAACTCAAAAGCATTGCACATAACACTTAAAAGCACACTTTAATGTAAGCATATTGTTTATGACATTTGTTTCATAATTCATTACATTCATGACAAGCAGGAAGTTTTTTTAGAATTACATGAAACAATAATGAAATTAAAATATTTAATATTATAGGCATACCTGTTGCCATGCTAGTCTGTTTAAAGACTGCAATCTCAACCCTCTACTGCGATTGTTGCATACCACCGCCTCTCGCAGTCGTCCGGGGTCTGCGACACAAGCGGGAATGCTGCATTGATCTGCAAACAAATCCTCTCCCATCAGTGAGTGCGTTTACATGCACAGAATAAGCGGATAACTATCAAAAATCTGCTTATTATAGAAAACTGTTTTCATGCGTTTACATGCATATCAATAAACAGGCTACGCAGACAACTGCGTTTACATGGTACTTGGAGAATTATCAGTTTTCTCGCAGGCAGTGACGTCACCACCTATAGTACATAATAGTCGATCAAAAAGCCGACGGCATATCTGTCTTAAGCTGTACTGTTGTATCTCTTCTCGTGTCTACAGAACCTGTAAATGTAACATAAGCTTCTATTTTCACAGTTTCTCTGCCAACTGCTTTAGTCGAGCGGAGACTTTTATGTTACTTTGCGCTTATCTCCGTGTGTGACATTTATCTTTCATACGCGGAGACATGCGCACATGGACAAAACCGTGAGAAACCCGGTTAAGGTGTTTACATGCCACGCGAAATCGGCGTAATGAGCAAAAAACTACCTGTGCCGATCGGTTTTTGCTTACAACGTTTATGAGCTTTCCCCGATTAAAGAAAACAGTTTTACGTGTTTACATGACCCCACGTGTTATCAGTTTATTAAGCATAATCGGCGTAAGACTGTGCATGTAAACGCACTCACTGATGCGCGGGTTGATCCGAAATGAGCGGATGCCTGCGGTCACCCGCGGTTACGAGTCATCCAAAAATATTTTTTATGATATTCGGGTCGCGGTCGGTCGGGTCGTTGAAAGGAGCACTTCACCCATAGAAACATTAATCTTTATTGAAAGTGTGTTATATTTGTAGGTAAAATTTAACATACATTTAGAATTTGGTGCCTATTTGACAGAGAAAATGGGTGTTTGTAGTCTCACTCCCTCAACAAAGATATTGGACTTCCTTCTTTCAATGATGCAAAATGAAGAAGGAAGTGCAACACTGAAATCTGTATTTCTCCTGTCTCAGCGGCAACTGAGAAAATGATGCATGACCATTCAAAAACATGACTGGGGTTCTAACTATACAAAGCTTAATGCCAATGGGTGAAGTGTCCCTTTAAAATAAAGATGGCAGTAGCTACTTTAAACAATTACTACTTTAAAAAAAAATGCAGGCCAGGGAGCGGGTCGGGTACACTAATTATTTTTTATTTTTTGCGGCCCGAGTTGCGGGCGGGTTAGTTGAAAACGTTGGTAGGGTGAAGGTGTTGTTTCGTACATTGACCCGCGCATCACTGTCTCGCATGTCTCACGCTTAGTTTTGCTTGATATCTCAGTGCCGAATTTCCCTTTTATTACGTTTCTTTTTTCCAGCACCAACTGGACCAGCAGCAGTAACTGATCCTGCATCCATTTGGGCTTTCTTTTCCATTTTGGCGAGTTCATAATCCACCGTCATTTATTTATTACATTAGGCTTCTTTAATATGGGCAACATTTCCTTGCTTTAAGTAGTATATTTAGGCTAATAGGAGGATGTCAATTAATCAAGCAAGTGTTGATGCAATGTCGTTTTTTATTATTAGGCAATTGGTGGTTTTCTTTGGGTATTAGGCTACCTTGATTTTATTAAAATTTTATTCACGACTTTTCTTTTATATATGCATTTCGATGGCATTACTATTATTATTTTGTGTAGGACACAGACATATTTCGATGTTGTAATTCCATGATGTGGTGCATCTATTCCGCATGACAGCCCTGTCATCTAACAACCAATCACCGTGGTCATTGCGAGGCAGCTCGTGCATGAGAATTGACGTCATCCGTAGCAACGAAGACTAATGGTGCGTTCCAGGCAGTAGCAGTTTTAACATAAAGTGGCATGGCATCTTACGCACAGAAGCCACTGGCACGTGCCACTATGTTTAGTGGCACTTCCGGTTTCCATTGGCCCGTACCAGTGGCTCGTCGAGTAGCACTTCTGCTGTCCAGTGGCTCATACCACTCCATTTAGTTGCTCGAACACTGACACATGTCAGTAAAAGTCTGTTGGATTGAGGCATGTGGCACTGAAGTCACCGATCGATCATTACAGATCCGAGCGTAACTTCCAGCTGCTGCTATGTTCATTTAATATTGTGACACAATGATTTTGTGTGTCCTTTTTAACTCAGGTGTTTCAGGTAACCGAATGCGTAAAATGAATCGAGAGCTATATATATCATCTTGACGCTCGTTCATAAGGGATTGTATGATCACAATATTTAAATATTTAAAATGGAAATGCATAATATTTTGAGTGTTTTAATTTAATAAAGCACAGTATTTGTCTGAGCCATGGTCGTGTGAACATTGTGCATTTCCTTTATATTAATCTGTTTTTGTAAATCTTTATTTTTTTTAAAGCAGTAGGCCTAATTTAAGTGAGTCTACTAGATATTTACACCCTTTAAATGAAAGACGAGATCGAAGTAAAAAAAACTTGCCCCTTTTCTTAAAGCATACTGTAGGCAACATTTAGATCCATTGAATTGCATAAAATAACTGTGTTTGATTTAATCATTTGTAAAGTGTTTCTGTCGGAGCTTACTTAAAAATCTTTTTTTGCTTTGAAATAATTTAAAAATGTATTTAAAATAATTACAAATTCTTATAAATATTGTGAAATAATAATTAACAACCCTTATTTCTTATGGATTACAATGTATATAAAATGTAATTTTGAAGGGCACGTGACGTATCTGCACTGTCAACACCGTGTAAATATCATGTTGTAAAATATGTAATAGGACATTGCTTTTAAACATAGGATGTAAACTACCAACATGGTTGGACTGACACCTACTGTTGTGGCGTGCATTTGTGTAAATGCGGTACTTTGCAGGAAAAATATTATAATATTCTGCGAGATTCTTATAAATGACACTTTTTATTAAATACAACACTTTGGCACTGGTGACATAAAAAACATGCCACTCACAGACTAGATTTTCACAATTAATACATTTAGAAAAATTATATTAAAAACTAACAGTACAATATACAATATTGCTCAGACACTTCAAATGCTGTGCTTTATTAAATATATAAAATATTTGCCTTCCCATTTTAAATATTTACATTTTTAATACTTAAATTGTGAATTATGATCATCATACAATCCCTTGTTGAACGATCATCAAGATGCCCTATTTAGCTCTCGATGCATTTCACGCATTCGGTTACCCGAAACACCAAAACGACACACAAAATCATTGTGTCACAATTAAATGAACATAGCAGCAGTACGCGTAAGTTACTCTCGGATCTGTAATGATCGATCGGTGACAATTAGTGCCACATGCCTCAATCCAACAGACCTACGTTTTACTGACATGTGTCAGTAGACAAGCCACTAAACGGAGTGGTATGAGCCACTGGACATCGGAAGTGCCACTCGACGAGCCACTAAAAAGTGGCATGAGCCACTGGACACCGGAAGTGCCACTCGACGAGCCACTGGTACGAGCCAATTCAAACCGGAAGTGCCACAAAACGTAGTGGCACATGCCACTGGCTTCTGTGCGTAAGATGCCATGCCACATAATGTTAAAACCCCTTCTCGTTCCAGGCAGGTTTTTAAACCCGTGAGTTACGACTTCAAAACCACGACTCACGACCCTATGCGTTCCAGGCAGCCTGTAACTCGTGTTTTTACAACCTTCTACCGGTGAAAGTGCTCTGGAACGGCAGTCAAACCCAAGGGTGTAGGTTTGATTCTGGCATTGGTGGGGACATAAATAAAATGGTCGCATTGCAAAAACTGTTTATCACCGTTTACTTGACATAAACAACAGACAACTCAGTATGCACTTTACTCAGTGACATCTGACTCGCCACCCCCGGTGCCATCACAAATTTAATGTACTATAATAAACAATTCGTTATGTCCTAGAGCCTAATAAACAGTAGCTGTTTAAGTCTTTGTCAAAAAAAAAAGAAAATCACATTGTAACATATATGAATCCATATTAACTTTATAACATTGAAGTATATGCAATTAATATTTAATTCTTAATTTAATTTTGCCAAAAAATCCCAGTGTTGAAGTAGGTATATATATCATGCTGTTTCCTGAACACAGTTTATTAACGTTTCTGTAGTTCACATTAAATCTTCTTTTCATTAACAGACAGTTAATCAGTGTGAAAAAAATAGTTTGTTTAAAATGCAACATTATGTCTACATCTGTGCAAGTAATGACCACAGTGCAGTAATGTAAAGTATTCAGCAATCATGACATGAATTCATGTTTTTACCATGTTGGGGTTATTTTCTTTCATGGATTAGGGACCCTCTAAATAACCTTGCCACCCCATTTATAAAAGGTTGACACAAGTTTGCAACTCCTCAGGCTTAACATGGGATTGTCGTGTATTGGTGAAAACACTGTCCTTGAATCATTATGTGGCACAACTTTTTTTGTGCATGAAACAGTTACAGTGGGTATAATAATACTTTCTTCCTCACTTACCTGTAGCCCGAATAATCACGCGCGTCTTGTTGAGTGAACTTTGGCACGTTGTACAAAGTGAAACCATCCTATCACACGTAGCGAGTAAAGACAAGCCCATCAAAAAGTGATGTGCGTTAGAGAGGCGGGACTCAAGAATGCTAATCCAATCATATTAGCAATGTGCGTTAGAGAGGCGGGACTCAAGAAATGCAAAGCCAATCATATTAGCGATGTGACTTACGGAGGCGGGCATTGCAGAGAACGAAAGCTGTTAACCGTTTGTGTACCACATAGAGCGTTATTTTTACAGAACGGGATTGCAAAAGATTTCTAATCTAATTTAAATGATTTCTGACAAAAATATAATAAGTAAAAAATAGAAAACACAAGAACAAAATGGACATTAGTGGTTATATATGAATACAGATTGTTTGGTCGAAATTATTGCTAGGGACAATTCAGTCTTCTCTGAATATTGGTAGGGACATGTCCCTAGCGTCCCACCCTAAATCTACGCCCATGGTCAAACCCGTGACTTCCCACCCGTGAACTCGTACTAGATCGATGTACTCCCAGTTCAAAGTCGTGAGTCGTGGTTTTGAAGTCGTGAGTTACGGGTTACAGGTTGCCTGGAACGCATAGGGTCGTGAGTCGTGGTTTTGAAGTCGTAACTCACGGGTTTAAAAACCTGCCTGGAACGCACCATTAGTTTAGGAGGAGTTATCATTTTTCCTTACTAAAAGTAGGTCTGAAAGGCGTTGTGAATAACTTTTAAGAGAAAACTCCTAGCTAAAATATTTTAGTGAGATTTAGGAGTACTATTAGTGGTAAGATACAATGCTTTGTGAATACGGCCCCTGAGGGCGAAATCCTCTGCGACATGTCCGTGCGGACAGGAAATTAGCAAGTGCGTGCAGCGTGAAACTATAAATTTGTTACTAAACACCGAAAATAACATAACTTAGTACATGTTATAAGGTTCTTTAAATAAAACAGCAGTATAAAAGTTTTATTACAACTTACATCTGCGTTGACAGCGAAGCGAGTGCAAACACAGGTGAACGGGAAAACGCTTGTTTGAATTTATGAACCGACAGGAAGATGACATCACAATACCGCGAGAGCGCTGCGAATTCATACTTCTCAATATGATTTCTGCTTTTCGCTCTCGCGGTACTTTGATGTCATCAGCATGTTGGTCATAGATATGTAAGGCTAGATGGCTCAAGGCGGAGTCAGCTGTGTCGTCACTTGGCGGCCATCTTAGGTCAGTGCTGCCATAGTGCTGCTCCCTGCTGCTGTGGACGGAAGGTGAGTGACATACGCCAACTAAAATGCTCGTAACTTGCTGAATTCTTGACGGATTTACAAACGGTTTGGTTTTTTACAAACGTTATTAACGTGGCTATAATTATGAATGCTTTAACATGTTTCATGAATTTTTTATTTATTTTTAGTATACGTATTCAGTGTCATAGGTACATCTTTGACTTTTATAACAAACCAATCCGTTTGAAAATCGGTAAAAAAAAAAGGCAAGTTATGGTCATTTAAAAGTACCTGCATCATTAAAACTCAATGCTACGAGTGAGCGAGCGCCCTGTCGTAAGATGGCCGCCAAAATGCGGACGTTCCACTCAATTGGCCATCAGCGCGGACGAGCCATCTAGCCTTTATATACATATCTATGATGTTGGTTCTTGCGGCGCCTCATGAACTCGCACAAGCCTTATGTTTACGTTAAGTGCGTAAATCGTGCCGTTGTCACGTGAATGCGCGCGAGCGCGCTTGTTCGTAATGCAGGATCTCTCAGTTACATACATAACATAAAACTGAAAATAAAATTTTCTTGACATACCCTTCTGTAACAGGAGCGTTAAAAACGTAAATATTCAGGTTTATTCGAAAGAAACATTTGTTAGGTAAGACTGTAATAAATTAAATGATAAATTATATGCATAGTTTGTATAATTATATGTATAATTTCATAATTAAATTATATATATATATATATATATATATATATATATATATATATATATATATATATATATATATATATATAAAATTATGTTTTATATCTATATTTAATGTAAAATATATCATTTTAAAGTATAATTACATTTAACGTTTCATTACAATAACCTCATTAATTTGGGTGACTGTTAAAATCTTATGCAGTTTAAAATTATGTTTAAAAAAAAATCGACGTAAAAAGAAATGCTAGGTTCAATACGTCATCTGCATATACTAGCCGCATTAAAAACTCACGTCAAGGGATGTAGTAGAAACAGTACATGATGGCGCAGAAAAGATATTTCCCAAAACCCAAAAACTTATATGATTCAAGCGAATTTTCTTCTGAGCCGTAACGTAGTCTACATTGCACTCAATATACAGACTCAAAGCAGAAGATACAAGCACGTGCGTTGATCAGAATACATTATCACGTTTAAATGTACAGGTAGGATTTATAAACAGCTTACTTTTTAGCATATGGTTTTATTTTATTTTTTTTAGCTGTTTTTCAGAACAATTACATTGTGTTTCGATGTTATTTTCATTTCAAACTGACACAACAAAATATTTGAACAGTGTTATGTTAAAATGTTAGTTACCTGATGGCATGAAACCAGAGACACGTGGTACCAGGGACGTGCACAGACATTTTGAGGGGCAGGGGCTCAAGTGAAATAAAGGGCACTTCTCATAATTATGTATAAAAAAGTATATATATTTACGCAATTCTGACTTCCTTTTTTAAAAAATATTAAAAAAGTTAATTAATTTTATCTTCCTCAAACTCACGCAATTGTTTAATTTTCAAAAGATGTCTACAAAATAATCAGTTGTTCACACAGACACCATGCATGGTCTCCTTAGTAGTCTAGGTTTATAGAGCAGGAAAGGAAGCCATTACACAATGTGCATGTTTTGAAAACATTAAATTACACATTAATTACAAATTTGTTAAAATGCTAAAAACAAAGTTGTGACTGCTGAGTTAGCGCTTACATGCCAATAAATGCTATATCATATGCTAGCGTTTAGCTGATTAGTTGTTACTCAAAATGTATTTTTGTCTGATAAGGGCTCAAAATATAAGGTTTGTTTACTAATGTGACCTTCTGGCATGAGCCTCAGAGCAGAGCTCAACATTATTATTCATGACCCTTTCAAATAGGGCAAAAATAGACCATTTCATTCAAATGACAAATTCTAGGGTTGTAAATTGACATGTAAAAACGTTTCTGGATAATTTTTGCACTTAATAAAGCAACATACCTTATATGTAATTGTCAAAGAACAATTTAACATATTATGACAACACATCCTATGGCAACTTTAATCTTAGGTTTCATATTTATTAGGGTTACACATGTCAGAAACAACAAATATAGATTAGGCCTATTTAATTTGTATTATATATTTTACTTTTTTGTGATGTCAGTGAAAATTCAGACTGGGCAAGTAAAATACTGAACCATCAGATTTCTTCTACTTATTTAACAGCCATTACAAAAAACGCGAACAAAAAAGCTTACTACTGCAGTTAGCAATTAGTTTATTGTTTGTGCTTTATTATTTTATGAGCAGTCTGTTTAAACTACATACACTATGTTACAAGTTTGCAACTCTTCAGGTTAATATGGGGTTGCCATGGAAAACAATGTCCCTGAATCGTTATGTGTAACAACGTGTTCCATATTTTGTCCATAAAACTGTTAATATAAGAATGCTTTCTTCCTCACACACTTACCGGTAGCTGCCTGCATATCATGCACATGATCGCGTCTCGTTCAGGCTGAGCTTTGGCGCTTGAAGCGCGAATGATGCAGCACGAGTGTAGACAGACCAATCATAGAGCGAAGTAAGTTAGAGAGGCGGGACTAAGGAAAGGTAAAGCCAATCATATTAGCGATTTGAATTTTGGAGGCGGGACTCATCTGTTAACCGTTTGTGTGCCACAAATAGCGCTATTTTTCTTTATATAAGAGTTTAAATCTCATTTAAATGATTTCTGAATAAATTCATGTTAAATTAAAATAAGAAACAAGTAAAAAACACAAGAAACAGACAGACATCAGTTGTTATATGAATAAAGATCATATTATTATTATTTTTTTAAAAGCACCCCAGAAAAAAAGGGCACTTTCTCTCCAGGAATAAAAAGGGCAGTGCCCGGTTGCATGAAACTCCTTAAGTGAGGGTTTTCCTGAGGGAGAAAAAATCCCTGAGGTAAGGGATTTATTTAAGAGCGTTGCAACAAAGGTCTTAACTGTCACCCTTACCTAAGTGTTGATACTAAGTATTTTACGATAGTCTCTGCCAAAACACGGCAGCGGAGAAGCAGTTGCTACGGTTACAAAATCTCACAGCGTAAACAAATCAACGCACGCAGCTCAACAGACGGCGAATTTGTGTACAATGAAACATCGCAAATAACAGACTGTAAAGTGCCGCATGCATGAATACTCAAAGTAATTCAAACTGGAAACACTTTATTTTGACGGACAATCAAACCGCCATTCTTCTGATAAATGCGCATCACTTTTCTCTAGGGATTATTTCGATTGTTAGAAATGCGCGTTTGTGCTTCATTTTCTTAAAAAAACCATAAAATCAGCCATCGCGTGTGACGTTAAGGGACCTGTTTTAGTCCCTTAAGTTTTTAAGGGAAAATGGGACTTAAGCACTTTGTAGCAACGCATAGCAGAACTTAAGGTAATACTTTAGCATTCAAGGGTAAATACTTATTGACAGCCTTAAGGTTCACTTAAGGGTTTTTCTTGCAACCCATTTTTTATTAAGGGTACCCTTAACCTTATATTTAAGGGATTTCTTAGCTTAAGGACTTTCATGCAACCGGGCACAGGTGCTCAAGCCCCCTTTGATGTCTATGTGTGCACGTGCCTGCGTGGTACTCTAATGCTGTATTAAAAGTATGTGTGCTTGAATTGAACCCACAAATCTTTGTACTACTAACAATTCTTTACCAGCTTACATAGGGATAATAGTGTAGCGGGTGTAATATTCAGGCTCCCCAACTGTTTAATTTGTTCTTCTTTTATTTCTTATTTTGCAGATTATTCTGGTTGAAGTGTTTCTTTGTTGGGAGTACACGGTACACAACTGCGTGACTATCAGTTGCTGAGATTTTACTTTGAAACCCGTGCCCTGTACACCTCAAAAGACAGAAAGGTTTTAGAAAATGTAAAGTAGACGCCTAGGCGCTTTTCAAGTATTGTTCTATATTGTTCGAATAATTTGTTTGTTTTTAAAATCCATACTCACTTGGTAAGGAGAAGATTTGTTAATAACCCTTTAAAGGGTCACGAAACCCGGCTGTTTCAGCTCCAGTCTATCTCACTATCACATACATGCCGTAAAGATCCCAAAAAGACATGTGACGTATTTAAAGTCATGCACTTGGTAGTTTTATCCACAGTTAAATCACAGTTTGTCTATAATCGCCATCAACTGCTTTCGAATGGAGCGGCATTTAAAAGCCATAGTTCACTGACAAGCTGGGCCATATCGCATACATATCGCTGGTGATACGTCCGCGATAATTCATGCGAAATTCCCCCAAATGTCAGTGAACTACGGCTTTTTGTAGTAAATGCCGCTCTATCTGAAAGCAGCTGATAGCGATTTACTTCTAATCACGGAACCAGCTTCACTGACGAGATGCGCAATGACAATCACATGTAAAATATTGGCCATCCCTATCCAGATATCTCTGTCTTTCTGAAACGCACTGATTTTGTACAAAACTCATTAATATGAAAAGCTCTGTGTCCCTGATTGGCCAGCTAACCTGTACATTTTGATTGGCCTGAATATCTCTGACGTCTGCCAGAAATGTAACCCTCCTTACCATGTTTGAAAGATTTGCTCGCAATGCAAACAGGAGTTAACTTCTTAACAGGAATTATGATAATGTCGGCCTTGTCTACATCCCCAATCCCAGGAAGTAAACTGTTGCTTACAATCCATGTGTTCGTTGTAGTACAAGAAAAGAGATTTACGTTGGAGACGATAACTCACCTTATTGTTTACTTCGTGGTTTGTACCTTTTGCGTATCCTTAACGTACTAATACACACTTACACACAAAAGGAAATGTAAAATCGTGAATCCCTGTTAACATTTCAGAAAATGTTGTTTATTATTTTGTGACCCTTTAAAAAGGAAACTATACTTTTTATCAGTACAGTGTGTCTGTACACACAGGCTTACATAGATAATTCAGACATTAACAGATATTGACAACTGTGTCTTTCTCAATATCCAATCCTTTCATGAGATAAAATATGTTCTGTATGTATGTACAGTGCTGTTGTTACAGAGACCTGTGACAATTGATTCTTATTATGAAAGGACTTTTATTTTGATTTGACTCCCTCCGTCAGCTCACATTCCTTTTACATTCATCTCTGTCTTGCGCAAAATATCTAGCAGTTAACACAGAAATGTTTGTACCGTGTGTGCGTGCGTGCGTGCGTGCGTGCGTGCGTGCGTGCGTGCGTGCGTGCGTGCGTGCGTGCGTGCGTGCGTGCGTGCAATATAAAAGAAACGTACAAGTGTTCATGTTAAAGTTTTTTTATTCTGTTACATGCATCCATTTACATATACTAACAGATAAACTTACGTATTGGTTCATCATCGCATTCCAAACAGTCAAACTGAGTTGCATTCTTTTCTGCCATTTTGTATATCCCGTTCCCGCCACTAGAAGGCGCAGTTCAACTGATTAGTTGAACAGGGGGAGTTTTGCCCACAGTTGAACATGTATTGAGGGAATTTAGTAATGTAATATTGTTTTAAATTACTTCACTTTATCTAAATGTTTAATTTGTAATTTGTAAAAGTGTAATTTGTTTTTATATTTGCAATGTATTTGTTTGAGTTTGTTTATTTTCTATGTTACCTTTTCCTTTATTTTTGGTTTAGTCCTATTGAGTGGCTTAGCCTATTTAAAGTCTTAATGCAGCATTGTTCAGGTCTCGTTGAGTAAGTCAGTATACCTGAAACTTCTAAGTGTTACAGTGTATTGGACCAATTTATTGGTGTAGCCTTTCACTTGAAAATATTTTACACAGCCTGTTGTAGATACATATTTTTGGATATTTATTTTTACCCACCATTTTTGGATTTTTTTCTACTGTAAATAAGGACTTGTAAATCTCACCAGCACTTTATTGGAAACTGCCTCTACATTGCACATTGTAAATAAACACCCTTCCGTCACCCAGTTACCAGCCTCCATCCCTTTGGTGCATCCAGGTTAGTGTTGCTAAACTGTTTAGGCAGCTTTGGACCCTCACTCAGTTTGAGTGCATTGACCAAGCTAACATTTTCATCTGATATTATGTATTTTTTTTAGAATTGTACTGTAATACTATTCAGAATTTTTTTAAGGCCCTTTATATTTTGAAAAGCGATATAAAAATTGAACTAAACTTCAGATCTTCAGAAATGTGCAAGCATAGGATAATAAGTGACTGATCTTATGATGATTAGCCTTTTGGTCATTGTTTTTAATATTTTTTTTATGGTGAAAAAATGAAATTTTTGCAGAGTGCAACACCCCCCAAAAAAAGTTGAAAAGCACCTTGTTGTCTTGTTTCAGTCATAAAGGGAATAAACTGTGTGTTTGAGTGCACATGCATGTGTGTTTTTGTAAATAAATTAAACTTTTCGTAAAACTGCATTTGTGATTCTGTACTAGCACTTAGTTCATGAGTTTTCTAATTTGCTGAAAATATAGCATAGGGAGTGAGATTTATGTCTCTTCATTTTTGTGAAGCTTCTGGATTTAACGTGGTAAGGTTAAATTAAGATTACGCTGCCATGGATCCTAGTATTTGGGCCTGGTTTTGCTTACATTCTGAGGACTTTATAACACACATTTTATGTCATTATGTCCATAAATGTGAAAAGGCTTCCCTACTGGAAAGCCAATCTTCTTAGAAAAGAGCTCAGCTGAGAGATAAAAGACTATTTTTAAGTATAGCTAAATATAATTATTATAGACTAATGCCAACTTAAAAAAAATAATAGCACATTTATTAGCCTATAGTAATTAAAAGAAAAAAAAACAACATGGTTTATTTCTTCCAGATGTCCCCTAAGAGAAATGCTGTCAGGTTTTTACACAACAATGCGAACGCATCTCCTAATAACACCTTGATTGAATTTTGATGTAATGGAATTTAGAACGCGTGACGTCACGCACCGGATTGTTTTAGTTTACTTTAGTCGTGTAGGCAACCGAAGAGCAACGCAGCTGGACCGCGCCGGATGATTTGGTATCAACTCGGAGTGGTTTCGACGGCATCTACGCGAAAATTGAAGGTACTGTACAAAAAAATATTTTTCTTATGTGTCTGATGGTTACTTCATATTTTAACGTGAAAAATAGCAGAGGTAAATATGTTTTGTGATTAATGTAACGTTAATATGTTAAACAAATTCAACTGTTGGCTAAATGTATTTTTTAAATAAGCCATGAAGGAGACGTTAAATTCATGGGTTGTTCCTTATTCTGTTGTGTTTTCCAGTTTGAGTAATTAAATTACCTTTAATAACAAACGTCTGTGGTAATTTATCCGTAGGCTACTAAAGAATTTACAATTTAGGCACTTTACATTTTTCACAATTAAATTAAACTGGGCTTACTATCGTTGTATTTATACCCGAACAAGTGTTGCGATTTTAACCGCAAACTAAAGATGATTCAAATTAATTAAAAAGTTTGCAATCCAATATTAAAGCGTCCTAAGGTATTTAATGCATTAACATACCCACTATATGTAGGTAAATTACGTATCTCCGCTGTGGCAGCTGTCAGTTTGGTTCCCGCTCAACGCAACTTCGGATTTCCTCAGGCGAAGTGCAGAGTAAAAACAGTCTTGAAATTGTAATAGACATTTAGTTTAATTGCTAAACTACAAGTGAACGAAATTTCAACGAATTTGAACGACGCAACCCGGGGTTTTACCAACCGCAAAATGGAAAACAATAGGACTAAATAAAGTGATTACTTTCGAGTTTCAAATGGCCAGTATTTTGTTATTCTTGAACCCATAGAGTGGTCTTTCTGTCATTTTAAAGGATTTTTCAAGCTCTTTCTATACGAACAACTAGTTTTAGCATTTAACCATGTTGAACATTTTACTCACACACCTACTATATGGGATTAGTTAATTTCACGACATTTTCTTCACTTCTAAAACACAAGTAAAACATAATGGAACATTAATATGCAATGAACAGTACATTAGGTTATTCATTTATAATTTTGTTTCACGATTACTACTCCACAACATTTTTTTATGCGGATATCGTTGAGCGTCTTTCTAAAAACGAGCGCTTGAGGGCGCTTTGGAAGCGCAAATGTGCTGTGCTTTTGTTGATATACAGTTTTTCTCGATTGTTAAGACACATTTCTTGAATGCTGCTCTCCTTTTCTCTAAACTGTGAACACAAAATCCAATTTTCAAGCTACATTCACAAAACGTCAGACTCTTCTTGCAAAACCAAACTTTCACCTCAAAACAGTTCAATCAGTTAAAAACACTATGAAACTGTCACTAAACACCACGTAGAAAAATAGAAAACGCAATGCTCAGGACATGAAAGGGATAGTTCACCCAAAAATGAAAATTCTGTCATCATTTGCTACCCCTCATTTTGTTACAAACCCACATACATTTCTTTGTTCTGATGAACACAAAGGGAAAATATATTGAGAAATGTAGGAAAAAAGTATACTATGTAAGTAAATGGGGTCCATGAATGGTTTGAAAATACATTTATAAAGGTTTGTAACAACATGAAAGTGAGTAAATGATTACAGAATTTTCATTTTTGGGTGAACTATCCCTTGAAGCTTGAGAAATAAATGTTTATTTTTTACTGCTAAATGCATGTTGCAAAACAAAAACAAACTGTGTATTTAGCACTTGTACAAAAAGACAAAACAGAAATCTTATGCAGATCATGGTCAATCACAGTAGCTCTGATTTCATCAGATATTACTTTTCTTTGTCTTCGCTGACCACCTCGACCTCCTCTCACACAAACTCTTCCTCTCAGATTTCTATTCATTGTAGGGCCTCACAAACCAGTGCTCTCTGAACTGGCTTACTGTATATGTTTCCTCATATCATTAGACACAAGTGTGATCAATTTTGAGTTGTTGTGTTCAAGTAGTGGCACTTCTGCTTTAATTGTGTTTGACTTTTGTCACCTGTGTTCACCATTTTGCAGCACGGGTGCATCACAATGAAAATTTGTTGGCAAGTTGGATCTAAACAGGTGAAAAGTGCTTATGGTTTTGCCAAAAGAGTGACTGATTCAATCAGTGGGTTCAGGCAACTGAGCATTTGGTTAAGCCAGTAGGGTTTAATGTTTTAGCAAATGAGGAAAAACTGTAATACAAAACATCCGCGGAAGTATTTTCTTAAACATATCTGATTTTGCAGATAAGTTGTTTAATCAATGCGTATTCACATTGTGGTAGCACGTTGTGTTATATATATTATTTTTTGAAAAAAATTTTTTACAACCTTCTACCTGTGAAAATGCACTGGAACGGCAGTCTAACCCGTGACTTCCTACCCGTGTACTTGTACTAGATAGATGTACTCCCAGTTCTGAGTCGTGAGTCGTGATTTACAGGTTACAGGTTACCTGGAACGCAGCATTAATGTTCATTGTGAAATCCAGAAGGAAATCCGGCATAATTTGGGTTGCCATAATAGCTGATAGTAATAGTACAAAAGTAAATCTCTACAAAACATTTGACTAATCAGTGCAACAGAGCTGAATGTGAAATGTGGCTCATGTGTGCCCATGATCTTTATCCACGGATCCATCCAGTAAAACCTTTCATATAAACTAATTTAATCTCATCTATCTATTCTTACCTACACTGTGTTCCAAATTATTATGCATGTTACGTACTTAGTAAGATTTCAGTAAAAAAACATTCAGGTTTTAAAGAAGCTTTGATTTATTTTCGATATTTTTTCAACTAACTGTATCAATCTATTCATTAATTTGCACGGTAAAACTAAAGACTGACTACTACAACTATAGACTTAAAAGTATGTGAATGGGAGAGTTAAAGTCATGTCAAAACTATGCTCATATATTATTATGTAACTTGTGTTAAATACATTATTTGATTTACATTGTGTTTGTTATTGGAGGGGGGGATATATGTATATGCAGCACATTTGACAGATATTTGACAGTTTTGTGGATCATTTTAACCCACTCAATTTTGATAAAGTGCATTTTGACTAGTGTCGTTTTCTTTTTGTTGTTGATGGGAGATGGCATCTTTATCACTTTCAATTATTATTAATCTTAGAACATGTGCAAATATGCATTTTATTAATAAATTCATTTATTGCATTTAATTTAATTAACCAGCAGAACCACAGTGCCAAAACACCCACCCATACGTTTTATGCGTAAATATGCACTATGTACAGCCATCACATTTTATAGCCTTTCTAATTACACAATAATGGATGAATCTGCATTAAGAAAACACATTTTTCCATTAAAAGTCTGTTTGTGGTTTGTTATGTGTTGCTAACGTTATGCCTGTCTTAGCCTGACCCGTTTTCAACTAACACCCCCTAAATGTACTAATTTAATGAGAAATAATCCACTACAATTGCACTGATGCACAAACTCATTTGATGTAGTGCTAATATACAATATTATTTTTTAAACGTCTAAAGTCTTGAAACTTTTATCAAGTTCATCACACTCATTTTTTTCTGAAGCTGACAGTAACTTCCGGGAACTTTGATGTTCAAAAAAAAAACTCAGTCAAACTCTATAACTAGAGGGCTCTGCCGAGAACCACGTTAAGAGCCTGAAATTAATATTAGTTTGGGGATATAATTTATTAAAAAAAACCTTTTCGTCTGCCCACGCAAGCCCCAACCCCAACAGTGTCATCGCTGTAATGCATATTTTCTCCAAATGTGTAAAAGCATGTGCAAGTTATTATGTAATTTTTATAATTAAATTATTTTTACATGCTGGATAGTCGGTTTAAGCTGGTTGGCCGGTCTTTGCTGGAAGCCCCTGGTCAGACAAATACATAAGTAAATTAAAATGATAAAATCTGTTTTTTTAATCTACAGGGACACAACAAACTGACAGTCGGCCATGAGGTCACCCTACATGCTGAATCTGCGTCACAGGTAAGTCATTCTATTGAATATATTTTGGCCTATATATATGTAAGGATGTATGTTTTCTTCACTGAAATTTATCTCATGATCTTCTGAGGGTTAGGAATCTCAAATAGACAAAAAATATAACAGTGTCAACACACTGACACATGTGTGTGTTTGCTTGTTTGAAACTTAAATTATAAACTTATCTTATTTGTATAAAATGTATGTATGAAGAGGTCAGATGCAAAAGCCGCTAACACCACCTCCGTCGAAAATGAGATAATGATTGTAACCAAATGCTCTAGACAGGTATTAATTAATTAAATCAGGTGTTCATTAATTACTATCACTTCAAATTGCATCTGAACTCTTCATATTATTATATAAACAAATAATATATATCAGACCTTAAAAATCTGTTTTCAACAGCATAAACTGGTCAAACATTTGTTTTGCTCTGTGAGCTTGGATTTTGTTGTTTGGCGTCGGTTTGGTGCGTCCTTGACAGCTCTGGCTAAGGTTGGGTCAGCCCTATAGAAGTAAGATAAATGTGATTTATTTATTAGTGCATTTAATTATTTGTGGGATTACATACAAAATCAAAGCACAAACACAAATAGATGCAAATTTGCACAGAGTCTTGTGAATGATACAAATTAGGCTATGCGATACTTGCCTCCAATCAATCAGGCCTACTTACATTTCATTTGATCAGTTAAATCAGTTTGGTATTTTTTTAAGTAACAGGTGCAATGTGCTTAGACCAGGGGTGCCCAATCTCTTAACCCGCGGGCCCCCCCTCTTAACTTTAATGCGGGGCGGGTCATTAAAAACAAAATTAAAAAATTGATATGTTGCGTCTAATTCCCTGTAGCATATATATTAAATATTTGGGAATATATATTTTTACATTTTATTACGTTCTTTGGTAAGATTAAATTACATAGGCCTATGTGGCAACGTAACTTGCGCAACGTAACTTGATATTCCCAAACCTTTGGCGTCACGTCACGGAAGCGCCATGTAGCTCCCGCTGCCAGCCACAACAACAAAACAAATGGAGAATTAAAAGATGAAAGACGATCTGCAGGAGAAATGAAGGTAGGGAATTTGTGAAAAGATAATACAAATGCTGCTTTTTTGTGTGGTGATCTACTTTTAAAATGATAAAGCCGACAAGTTCTACATGCTAAAAACACTTTAAATGCGTGGATACTGCATTTATCTCTACATTGGATTTAGGGCTGTCACCATTACTCTATTTTCTTGAGGAGTTAAGTGAAACAAACTAGAAAGAAAATTACAATAGTATCAGAAGCATATATCAGCACAACGCTGCCTCTCGCTCTCCTCGTTCGCTCGCTCTCTCTCTCGCGCGCACGCGCGCAGACACACTGGGCGCGTGCATCAGCTCGTGCATGAAGGCAAGAATGCGATGCGATTGCATCCTTGTAAATTTCGGAAGTTTACACGACTGAGCTGCAGTGGGCAGGTATAAGATTTATGCCTGCCCGGTGCGGGTTGTAAAAATAGATACAGTGTTGCGGGGCGGGTTGGGGCGGGCCAAATATTTCATAAAAGCGGGACCCGCGGGTTGGAAAAAATGCCGACCCGCGCATCACTAGTGCCCAACCCTGTTCCTGGAGGGCTACTGTCCTGCAGATTTTAGCTCCAACCCCAATCACACACAGCTGAAGCAGCTAATCAAGGTGTTCAGGGTTGCTTGATAATTACAGACAGGTGTGTTAGAGCTGGGTTGGAACTGAAGTCTGCAGGATGGTAGCCCTCCAAGAGCAGGGTTGGGCACCCCTGGCTTAGACTATCTTTAACTAGTAAAAATAGCTGCAACATAAATGTCAGAGAATCACTGAAATTGATTTGAATGGCGCTCACTTCCAGATTTATATCAAGTTTGCTTTGCTTCATGTCTAGTGATCTGAAAAAGCTGCTGCGATGTAAACTCCGTAAGCTCTGGTGTTCTGTTCATTTGTCCCACCTACACTGTCAGATTTTCCTACCATAGCGCAGAATTATACCCATTCCTTTCAATCCAAACTACCACACTAAAAAATCCCAATGTGGTTTTCTACTTTGCATTTGTGACTATGTTAATTAATTTAGTACAGCCTTGCCCTAGATCAGGAGTGGGGAACCCTGGGTCCTGGAGAGCCACTGTCCTGCAGACTTTAGTTCCAACCCTAACCAAACACACCTGAATTTAATTTCCAAGTGATCCTGAAGACTTTAATTACATTTTTCAGGTGTGTTTAAATAGGGTTGGAATAAAACTCTGCAGGACAGTGGCCCTCCAGGACCAGGGTTCCCCACCCCTGCCCTAGATTCTTATTAGGTAATGGTACAATGATTTTATAGTGGATAAAATAATTGTATTAAATAAACAGGTAGGATGTGATGGCTCAAAATCAGATTGTCATATGTAGTATATAATAAGCAGTAGGGGTGTTACGATTCTCCAAATCCTCGATTCGATTACATTTTTGATTCTAAGGTCACGATTCGATTCAATTCTCTATTTTTACTTTTTTTTTGAAAGACAAGAAATTACAATTAAAATGCCATTAATATTTTATATTATTATTATTATAGTTACACATTAGCATACACATTGCATGCTTTTCCTCGCATGTGGGTTTTTGGGCTTTACTTTACCCGAGAGAACTTGTAGAAAGGATTCCTTCTTGCACGCACATGGACTTAAAGCGCATGTCTTGGACTGGCATCTGACATAAAACCAGCGGGTCATAAGCAGCTGCGCTTCTCTCTGTCTCATGTGCATGCGCTCTCGCATCCGTCCGAAGTCTAAACATAAACTAAAGTAGTAATCCTTACGTATTTGTTCAGTTTTATGCGTTTCATGGGAGCTGAGGCAAACTATCCCTTTTGTTTAAAATATAATCCGCTGCATCTTGGTGCCTCATTCTCACGCACGTGCAGAGAGCTGCGCTCTGTCTAAAGCCAGATCAGTAGGTAGTAATCCTGTTTATGATATGCATTTCAAGGATTTGTAGCAATACATCCCTCGTGTTTAAAATATAAATATCTGAGAGGTTTTTCCCCGCTTGGCAAGCCGACCGGACGTGACATGGGGGCGTGGCAGATCGACGAAATCGTGACACCCTTAATAAGCAGGTAGGATGTGACGACTCAAAATCAGATTGTCATATGTAGTATATAATAAGCAGCTAGGATGTGACGGCGCAAAATCAGATTGTCATATGTAGTATAAAATAAACAGGTAGGATGTGATGGCTCAAAATCAGATTGTCATATGTAGTATTAAATAAACAGGTAGGATGTGATGGATCAAAATCAGAGTGTCATATGTAGTGCACTCAAAAAAATTATTCATTGAATTAACTCAATAAAATTGTGGGCAGGATTTCCATCCAATATGAATGTGAACCCCTAACTGATAAAAAACTGCTTTACACAATTAAAATATATTGAGTTGGTCCAACTCAATTTAAAGTAAATGGCAATACTCAATAAGTTGCCTCAACTCAATTTAGTGTAGTCTGAATAACTCAATTTAGCGTATTTTGAATAACTCAATGTAGCGTAGTCTGAAGAACTCAATTCTGTTATTTTATATATAACGTTTTTATATCATACTAATTAGCATAAGCACATGTTAGCATGCTAATAATAATAACATATGACACTTTGGATGAGCATGTGAGGACACTGATCTCCAACAGGCATAAACACTGTTAATGCTCATTGAGAAAAATATGTCGCATCCACAACCTAACCACAAGCGCCACTCTTCTGCACGATGGTAACCAAACAATTTGAAAAAATATAACACAAACGCTTCTAAATCAAAAAGATAAACGGACATTTAACACTATTAAGTCTTTCTCTTTACCTAAAAATGCATAAAATAACACTTAATTTAAAAAATGACTCTCCAAAAGCAGTTGCATGCCAAGCATGCTGGGAAATTATTTTTCCAGAACCCAAACTCAAACTAATTGTGTTAACGCAATTAAAAAGAAATCAATAAATTATTGTACATATTTATTTTGTTTTATACTAATTAAATATATATACTTATTGCTCTTAATGAGGTATTTTACATTAATGGAACACAATTTTAAAGTGTCATGTCTAAGAAGGCCTTGAATCATTTTGTGACCGTACAAAAATCAGATTGTCTTATGTAGTATTAAATAAATAGGTAGGATGTGACGGCTCAAAATCAGATTGTCATATGTAGTATTAAATAAACAGATAGGATGTGACGGATCAAAATCAGATTGTCTTATGTAGTATTAAATAAACAGATAGGATGTGACGGATCAAAATCAGATTGTCTTATGTAGTATTAAATAAACAGATAGGATGTGACGGATCAAAATCAGATTGTCTTATGTAGTATTAAATAAACAGATAGGATGTGACGGATCAAAATCAGATTGTCTTATGTAGTACTACAGTAAATAAACAGGTAGGATGTGACGGATCAAAATCAGATTGTCTTATGTAGTACTAAATAAACAGGTAGGATGTGACGGATCAAAATCAGATTGTCTTATGTAGTATTAAATAAACAGATAGGATGTGACGGCTCAAAATCAGATTGTCTTATGTAGTATTAAATAAACAGATAGGATGTGACGGATCAAAATCAGGGTGTCATATGTAGTATTAAATAAACAGATAGGATGTGACCGTGCAAAAATCAGATTGTCATATGTAGTATTAAATAAACAGATAGGATGTGACGGATCAAAATCAGATTGTCATATGTAGTATTAAATAAACGGGAAGGATGTGACGGATCAAAATCAGATTGTCATATGTAGTATTAAATAAACAGATAGGATGTGACGGATCAAAATTAGATTGTCATATGTAGTATTAAATAAACAGGTAGGATGTGACGGATCAAAATTAGATTGTCATATGTAGCATTAAATAAACGGGTAGGATGTGACGGATCAAAATTAGATTGTCATATGTAGCATTAAATAAACGGGTAGGATGTGACGGATCAAAATTAGATTGTCATATGTAGTATTAAATAAACAGATAGGATGTGACGGATCAAAATCAGAGTGTCATATGTAGTGTAACATAAAAAGGTAGGATGTGACCGTGCAAAAATCAGATTGTCTTATGTAGTATAAAATAAACAGGTAGGATGTGACGGATCAAAATCAGATTGTCATATGTAGTATTAAATAAACAGATAGGATGTGACGGATCAAAATCAGATTGTCTTATGTAGTAATAAATAAACGGGTAGGATGTGACGGCGCAAAATCAGATTGTCCTATGTAGTATTAAATAAACAGGTAGGATGTGACGGATCATAATCAGATTGTCATATGTAGTATTAAATAAACAGATAGGAATTGACGGATCAAAATCAGATTGTCTTATGTAGTAATAAATAAACAGATAGGATGTGACGGATCAAAATCAGATTGTCATATGTAGTATTAAATAAACAGATAGGATGTGACGGATCAAAATTAGATTGTCATATGTAGTATTAAATAAACAGGTAGGATGTGACGGATCAAAATCAGATTGTCATATGTAGTATTAAATAAACAGATAGGATGTGACGGATCAAAATCAGATTGTCTTATGTAGTATTAAATAAACAGATAGGATGTGACGGATCAAAATCAGATTGTCTTATGTAGTAATAAATAAACAGATAGGATGTGACGGATCAAAATCAGAGTGTCATATGTAGTGTAACATAAAAAGGTAGGATGTGACCGTGCAAAAATCAGATTGTCTTATGTAGTATAAAATAAACCGGAAGGATGTGACGGCTCAAAATCAGAGTGTCATATGTAGTATTAAATAAACAGGTAGGATGTGATGGATCAAAATCAGATTGTCTTATGTAGTATTAAATAAACAGGTAGGATGTGACAGATCAAAATCAGATTGTCATATGTAGTATTAAATAAACAGGTAGGATGTGACGGATCAAAATCAGATTGTCATATGTAGTATTAAATAAACAGGTAGGATGTGACAGATCAAAATCAGATTGTCATATGTAGTATAAAATAAACCGGAAGGATGTGACGGCTCAAAATCAGAGTGTCATATGTAGTATTAAATAAACAGGTAGGATGTGATGGATCAAAATCAGAGTGTCATATGTAGTATTAAATAAACAGGTAGGATGTGACGGATCAAAATCAGATTGTCATATGTAGTATTAAATAAACAGGTAGGATGTGACAGATCAAAATCAGATTGTCATATGTAGTATTAAATAAACAGGTAGGATGTGACAGATCAAAATCAGATTGTCATATGTAGTATAAAATAAACCGGAAGGATGTGACGGCTCAAAATCAGAGTGTCATATGTAGTATTAAATAAACAGGTAGGATGTGATGGATCAAAATCAGAGTGTCATATGTAGTATTAAATAAACAGGTAGGATGTGACCGATCAAAATCAGATTGTCATATGTAGTATTAAATAAACAGGTAGGATGTGACAGATCAAAATCAGATTGTCATATGTAGTATTAAATAAACAGATAGGATGTGACGGATCAAAATCAGATTGTCATATGTAGTATTAAATAAACGGGTAGGATGTGACGGATCAAAATCAGAGTGTCATATGTAGTATAAAATAAACAGATAGGATGTGACTGATCAAAATCAGATTGTCATATGTAGTATAAAATAAACAGGTAGGATGTGACGGCTCAAAATCAGATTGTCATATGTAGTATTAAATAAACAGATAGGATGTGACGGCGCAAAATCAGATTGTCCTATGTAGTATAAAATTAACAGGTAGGGTGTGACGGATCAAAATTAGATTGTCATATGTAGCATTAAATAAACAGATAGGATGTGACGGATCAAAATTAGATTGTCATATGTAGTATTAAATAAACAGGTAGGATGTGACGGATCAAAATTAGATTGTCATATGTAGCATTAAATAAACGGGTAGGATGTGACGGATCAAAATTAGATTGTCATATGTAGTATAAAATTAACAGGTAGCGTGTGACGGATCAAAATTAGATTGTCATAAGTAGCATTAAATAAACAGATAGGATGTGACGGATCAAAATTAGATTGTCATATGTAGTATTAAATAAACAGGTAGGATGTGACGGATCAAAATTAGATTGTCATATGTAGCATTAAATAAACAGATAGGATGTGACGGATCAAAATTAGATTGTCATATGTAGCATTAAATAAACAGGTAGGATGTGACGGATCAAAATTAGATTGTCATATGTAGCATTAAATAAACAGGTAGGATGTGACGGATCAAAATTAGATTGTCATATGTAGTATTAAATAAACAGGTAGGATGTGACGGATCAAAATTAGATTGTCATATGTAGCATTAAATAAACAGGTAGGATGTGACGGATCAAAATCAGATTGTCATATGTAGCATTAAATAAACCGGTTGGATGTGACGGCTAAAAATCAGATTGTCATATGTAGTATTAAATAAACAGGTAGGATGTGACGGCTCAAAATCAGATTGTCATATGTAGTATTAAATAAACAGGTAGGATGTGACGGCTCAAAATCAGATTGTCATATGTAGTATTAAATAAACAGGTAGGATGTGACGGCTCAAAATCAGATTGTCATATGTAGTATTAAATAAACAGGTAGGATGTGACGGATCAAAATCAGATTGTCTTATGTAGTATAAAATAAACAGGTAGGATGTGACGGCTCAAAATCAGATTGTCATATGTAGTATTAAATAAACAGGTAGGATGTGACGGCTCAAAATCAAATTGTCATATGTAGTATAAAATAAACAGGTAGGATGTGACCGTGTAAAAATCAGATTGTCTTATGTAATATAAAATAAACTGGTAGGATGTGACTGTTCAAAATCAGGTTGTTATATGTAGTATTAAATAAACAAGTAGGATGTGACAGCTCAAAATCAGATTGTCATATGTAGTATAAAATAAACAGGTAGGATGTGACGGATCAAAATCAGATTGTCATATGGTAGTATAAAATAAACAGGTAGGATGTGACCGTGCAAAAATTAGATTGTCTTATTTAGTATTAAATAAATAGGTAGGATGTGACGGCTCAAAATCAGATTGTCTTACGTAGTATAAAATAAACACACTGTAGAAAATAAAAAGTTGACTCAACTTACATTTTCAAGGCAACTTGCTGCACAGCTTTTTTGAGTTTACTCAACTCTTGGATGATGTAGTTCACCTAACTCAATTTACTGAGTAATGTCAACTTAAACCAACAAGTTGAACCAACTTAAACTGATTAAGTAATAAGCAAATTTCTATGTTTACTCAAGTAGTGACTAAGTTGGGCAAAGAGTAATTTAGTATATCCAAATTCAACTAATCTACATGTTTTGGACTGTGGGAGTGTACACAGAAAGGTCTCATAAACAAAGTCTTTGTCTGACTTAGCCCCTGCTTAAACCAGAGACCTTTTTGCTGTGAGGCAACAATGATGCGCGCTAACTCATTGTGCTGCCCTCTACACTGACGACACTCTTCTCAATCATGGTACCAATGTACAAACATCATTCTTTCAAAATTACTATAAAATACAACATATAACTAATATTTACAACATAACAACATAAATAAAGCCAGCAAACATTAAAACAGTAACCTATTATAAGAAATATTAACCAAAGAAGTGAACATGTCGCAATGCATGCTGGGAACCATTCCGACCATTGTTTTTATCTATACCGTCCGGAACATGTGCTATTTAACCACGATCTAGATCATTAAAATTAATACAATTTTTGTTGACTACATTAAAATAAAAGCCTGAATGTTAGAAAAAAAATAAACATGTAAGCCATTATCAAAGGTTTCTGTTACAGTAACACACAGTCAAAAGAAAAGAATGAGGACCATTTGTATTAATAATATTAATATTATAATTAGTGAAATTACTCACACTGACTGTATCCGTTTTTATTATAATCCAATATTGAAGCATCCTAAATTACACAAATTAAACGAATTACAGTTTGACAGTAAAAATATAAAACAATTATATTAAAGTTAAGAGGCTTAATGCCCTTCACTGCATGAAAACAATCCCACACCTTTATAGAACGAATGTGTTAAAAACAACACATTAATTTTGATTCTGTGTTATTATTAAAACAACACATTTTGTGTTACTTTTAACACAACTTGTGTTATATTTTACCACAAAATTAACACAAAATGACACACAATGTGTTAAAATTACACATAATGTGTTAAAAGCGTAACGCAGAAAGATGTGTAAAAAGGAAAACATAAGAGTGCAGGGTTAGTTAATTTTCTATGCTTCTAAAACTACCCAATTCAATTTAAAATACAAGTTTAGCCTATATTGCTTTTTCTTTGTTTGTTCTAAAATTTATTTTCTTAAAATATTTTGTACTATTTTGATCGCATATTTAACTTTAGGCTTGCAAAGTCATAACCTGAACACCCAGCCCGTTATCCGACATCAGCATCATTTAATTCCACTACCTGGCCAATTGACATAAAGACCGCACAGCCACACTCCAAATTGATTCCTTATTGATGCCTATTGATTCCTGACCCGGAAATGACACGTTAATATTATTTTACCCGTTACATTAAATATTATGCGTTTAACCCGCAGGTACCCGCCTGCGTGCCCTGCTGTTTCATCTATAAACAGATAAAACACAGTCTCTCTGTCTGCCTCAAGTTCAAGTCTTTTTCTTCCTATAGGAATAATGTATAGCTTTTACTCTATTAATGTCTTGCAGTCTTGTGTAAGTATTCAGTATTTATCCTACCTTTTGGTTTTGGACAATTATCTTTATTTAATGTGAAACTTTTTGAGTGTCGATTTGAGGCGCAGCAGAGCATATATTTAGATTAACTAATGGCCTGATAAGTGGATGATTGAGTGTAGTGATTCCAAAAGGATATGTCCAAACAAACTTAAGTAATATGTTAAATAAAAAGTTTAATGTCTCTTATATGGGAAATAAAAAGTTGAATTGCTTTTCTTGCCGCCTTGCGCCCCTGTATGTGCCGGTGAACATATAAGATGATTAGCTTGCATCACAACTTGCACTAGTAGGACAATCTGTTAGAGCTTTTTGCACCTTCAGGTCATCCTACTTGTTTAATTTATACTACTAGGACAATATGACAGCATTTGGTACAGTCAGGGCATCCTAATTGTTGGTCATCCTACCTATTCAATTTATAGTAGTAGGACAATCTGAAAGCATTTTGCACCTTCAGGTTATCCTTGCACTTTTAGGTCATCCTACCTGTTTCATTTATACTAGTAGGACAATCTGGCAGCATTTTGCACCTTCAGGTCATCCTACTTGTTTAATTTATACTAGTAGGACAATCTGAAAGCATTTTGCACCTTTAGATCATCCTACCCATTTAATTTATACTAGTAGGACAATCTGAAAGCGTTTTGCACCTTCAGCTCATCCTACCTGTTTAATTTATACTAATAGGCCAATCGTGGGCAATGGGTAGATGCCTTGCATCTGCACGGGAAATGAACGACCCCGCCTTCCACGAGTTTCCTGCTGCCTTGCAGGTCGGCCTTGGCTGGTCAAAGGCTATGGGAGTAAACCCAAATCGAAAATCCGGTACGGAGACCCGTATACTAGTAGGACAATCTGACAGCATTTTGTACTTCAGGTGATCCTACATGTTTAATTTATACTAGTAGGACAATCTGACAGCATTTTGTACAGTCAGGTCATCCTACTTGTTTAATTTATACTAGTAGGACAATCTGTTAGAGCATTTTGCACCTTCAGGTCATCCTGCTTGTTTAATTTATACTAGTAGGACAATCTGAAAGCATTTTGCTCCTTCAGGTCATCCTACCTCTGTTTTATACTAGCAGCAAAAAAAGATTGTCTCATGTAGTATATAATCCTACCTATTCGTTTTATACTATAAAGTGTTATGGTACCATAGACCAGATAAGACAGAAATATAAAAAAGTGAGTTTTATTAAACATGAGCAGTTAAACAGCAGATTATATGGATCTGCAGATGAAATGAAGATGATTGGTTGATGAACACAGGTAATCTCCGCCCATAAACTTCTTTAATGTCCCAGATATAACAAGACGATTAACTTTACTTTCCTTGTAGGTAAACAGATGATGACGACAACAGATAACCACACCTTCAGGTCATCCTACCTCTTCAATTTATACTACTAGGACAATCTGAAAGCATTTTGCATTTTCAGGTGATCCTATCTGTTTAATTTATATTAGTAGTGCAATCTGACAGCATTTTGTACAGTCAGGTTATCCTACCTACTTTGTAGGTGGTACTATAATCCCTCCTCTACTTATGTACCCAGGGTCTCGCTAAACTGGGTGAATGGTTATGGTAGGACAAATAATGCAGTGTGTATATAAATCTATTGTCTGTATTGTAACATATTGTGTAAATAATTTGCTTTATTAAATAATAAAGTTGTCCTCCGAAGAGGGGGGGGTGGTGGCGGGCCAAAAAAAGTAGGACAATCTGAAAGCATTTTGCACTTTCACGTCATCCTACATCTTTAATCTATAATAGTAGGACAATCTGAAAGCATTTTGCACCTTCAGGTCATCCTACATCTTTTATCTATAATAGTAGGACAATCTGAAAGCATTTTGCACTTTCAGGTCATACCCGTTTAATTTATACTAGTAGGACAATCTGACAGCATTTTGTACAGTCAGGTCATACCCGTTTAATTCATACTAGTAGGACAATCTGACAGCATTTGGTACAGTCAGGTCATCCCACATGTTTTTCATCCTACCTGTTTAATTTATACTAGTAGGACAATCTGACAGTATTTTGGACCTTCAGGTCATCCTACCTGTTTAATTTATACTAATAGGACAATCGTGGGCAGTGGGTAGATGCCTCACATCTGCACGGGAAATGAACGACCCCGCCTTCCATGAGTTTCCTGCTGCCTTGCAGATCGGCCTTGGCTGGTCAAAGGCTATGGGAATGAACCCAAATAGAAAATCCGGTACTAAGACCCGTATACTAGTAGGACAATCTGACAGGATTTTGTAATGTCAGGTAATCTTACTTTTTTAATTAATACTAGTAGGACAATCCGACAGCATTTTGCACTTTCAGGTCATCCTACCTGTGTAATTATACTAGTCGGACAATCTGGCAGCATTTTGTACAATCAGGTCACCCTACCCGTTTAATTTATTCTAGTAGGACAATCTGTTAGAGCATTTTGCACCTTCAGGTCATCCTACCTGTTTAATTTATACTAATAGCATAATCGTGGGCAGTGGGTAGATCCCTCGCATCTGCACGGGAAATGAACGACCCCGCCTTCCACGAGTTTCAATCTGCCTTGCAGATCGGATTTGGCTGGTCAAAGGCTATGGGAGTAAACCCAAATAGAAAATCCTTTACGGAGACCCGTATACTAATATGACAATCTTGACAGCATTTTGTACTTTCAGGTCATACTACATGATTAATTTATACTAGTAGGGCAATCTGACAGCATTTTGTACAGTCAGGTTATCCTACCTACTCTGTAGGTGGTACTATAATCCCTCCTCTACTTATGTACCAAGGGTTTTGCTAAACTGGGTGAATGGTTATGGTAGGACAAATAATGCAGTGTGTATATAAATCTATTGTCTGTATTGTAACATATTGTGTAAATGATTTGCTTTATTAAATAATAAAGTTGTCCTCCGAAGAGAGGGGGTGGTGGCGGGCCAAAAAAAGTAGGACAATCTGAAAGCATTTTGCACTTTCACGTCATCCTACTTGTTTAATTTATGCTAGTAGGACAATCTGACAGCATTTGGTACAGTCAGGTCATCCTACCTGTTGGTCATCCTACCTCTTCAATTTATACTTGTAGGACAATCTGAAATCATTTTGCACCTTCAGGTTATCCTACATCTTTTATCTATACTAGTAGGACAATCTGAAAGCATTTTGCAGCTTCAGGTCATTCTACTTGTTTAATTTATACTAGTTGGACAATCTGAAAGCATTTTGCACCTTCAGGTCATCCTACTTGTTTAATTTATACTAGTAGGACAATCTGACAGCATTTGGTACAGTCAGGTCATCCTACCTGTTGGTCATCCTACCTCTTCAATTTATACTAGTAGGACTATCTGAAAGCATTTTGCACTTTCAGGTCATCCTAGCTGTTTAATTTATACTAGTAGGACAATCCGACAGCATTTTGGACCTTCAGGTCATCCTGCTTGTTTAATTTATACTAGTAGGACAATCTGACAGCACATGGTACAGTCAGGTCATCCTACCTGTTGGTCATCCTACCTCTTCAATTTATACTAGTAGGACTATCTGAAAGCATTTTGCACTTTCAGGTCATCCTACCTGTTTAATTTATACTAGTAGGACAATCCGACAGCATTTGGTACAGTCAGGTCATCTTACCTGTTGGTCATCCTACCTCTTCAATTTATACTAGTTGCACCTTCCTACTTGTTTAATTTATACTAGTAGGACAATCTGAAAGCAATTTTGCACCTTCATGTCATCCTACTTGTTTAATTTATACTAGTAGGACAATCTGACAGCATTTGGTACAGTTAGGTCATCCTACCTGTTGGTCATCCTACCTCTTCAATTTATACTAGTAGGACTTTCTGAAAGCATTTTGCATTTCAGGTCATCCTACCTGTTTAATTTATACTAGTAGGACAATCCGACAGCATTTTGCACTTTCAGGTCATCCTACCTGTTTAATTTATACTGGTAAGACAATCTGAAAGCATTTAGCACCTTCAGGTCATCCTACCTGTTTAATTTATACTAGTAGGACAATCTGTTAGAGCATTTTGCACCTTCAGGTCATCCTACTTGTTTAATTTATACTAGTAGGACTATCTGAAAGCATTTTGCACCTTCAGGTCATCCTACTTGTTTAATTTATACTAGTAGGACAATCTGAAAGCGTTTTGCACCTTCAGGTCATCCTACCTGTTTAATTTATACTAATAGGACAATCGTGGGCAGTGGGTAGATGCCTCACATCTGCACGGGAAATGAACGACCCCGCCTTCCACGAGTTTCCTGCTGCCTTGCAGGTCGGCCTCTGCTGGTCAAAGGCTATGGGAGTAAACCCAATTCGAAAATCCGGTACGGACACCCGTATACTAGTAGGACAATCTGACAGCGTTTTGCTCCTTCAGGTCATCCTACCTCTGTTTTATACTAGCAGCAAAAAAAGATTGTCTCGTGTAGTATATAATCCAATCCTACCTATTCGTTTTGCACCTTCAGGTCATCCTACATCTTTAATCTATACTATTAGGACAATCTGAAAGCATTTTAGACCTTCAGGTCATCCTACCTGTTTAATTTATACTAGTAGGACAATCTGACAGCATTTTGCTCCTTCAGGTCATCCTACCTCTGTTTTAAACTAGCAGCAAAAAAAGATTGTCTCGTGTAGTATATAATCCTACCTATTCGTTTTGCACCTTCAGGTCATCCTACATCTTTAATCTATACTAGTAGGACAATCTGACAACATTATGTACTTTCAGGTCATCCTACTTGTTTAATTTAAACTAGTAGGACAACCTGACAGCATTTTGTACAGCCAGGTCATCCTACTTGTTTAATTTATACTAGTAGGACAATCTGACAGCATTTTGGACCTTCAGGTCATCCTGCTTGTTTAATTTATACTTGTAGGACAATCTGAAAGCATTTTGCACCTTCATGTCATCCTACCTGTTTAATTTATACTAATAGGACAATCGTGGGCAGTGGGTAGATGCCTCACATCTGCACGGGAAATGAACGACCCCGCCTTCCACGATTTTTCTGCTGCCTTGCAGGTCGGACTCTGCTGGTCAAAGGCTATGGGAGTAAACCCAATTCGAAAATCCGGAACAGACACCCGTATACTAGTAGGACAATCTGACAGCGTTTTGCACTTTCAGGTCATCCTACCTGTTTAATTTATACTAGTAGGACAATCTGACAGCATTTTGCTCCTTCAGGTCATCCTACCTCTGTTTTATACTAGCAGCAAAAAAATATTGTCTCATGTAGTATATAATCCTACCTATTCGTTTTATACTATAAATTGTTATGGTACCATAGACCTGATGAGACAGAGCTATAAAAAAGTGAGTTTTATTAAACATGAGCAGTTAAACAGCAGATTATATGGATCTGCAGAAGAAATTAAGATGATTGGTTGATGAACACAGGTAATCTCCGCCAAAAACTTATTTAATGTCCCGGATATAACAAGACGATTAACTTTACTTTCCTTGTAGGTAAACAGATGATGACGACAACAGATAACCACACCTTCAGGTCATCCTACCTCCTCAATTAATACTACTTGGACAATCTGAAAGCATTTTGTACTTTCAGGTGATCCTATCGGTTTAATTTATATTAGTAGGGCAATCTGACAGCATTTTGTACAGTCAGGTTATCCTACCTACTCTGTAGGTGGTACTATAATCCCTCCTCTACTTATGTACCAAGGATCTCGCTAAACTGGGTGTATGGTTATGGTAGGACAAATAATGCAGTGTGTATATAAATCTATTCTCTGTATTGTAACATATTGTGTAAATAATTTGCTTTATTAAATAATAAAGTTGTCCTCCGAAGAGGGGGGGTGGTGGCGGGCCAAAAAAAGTAGGACAATCTGAAAGCATTTTGCACTTTCACGTCATCCTACTTGTTTAATTTATACTAGTAGGACAATCTGACAGCATTTGCTACAGTCAGGTCATCCTACCTGTTGGTCATCCTACCTCTTCAATTTATACTAGTAGGACAATCTGAAAGCATTTTGCACCTTCATGTCATCCTACCTGTTTAATTTATACTAGTAGGACAATCTTGACAACATTATGTACTTTAAGGTCATCCTACTTGTTTAATTTAAACTAGTAGGACAACCTGACAGCATTTTGCACCTTCAGGTCATCCTACTTGTTTAATTTATACTAGTAGGACAATCTGAAAGCGTTTTGCACTTTCAGGTCATCCTACCTGTTTCATTTATACTATTAGGACAATCTGACAACATTTTGCACTTTCAGGTCATCCTACCTGTTTAATTCATACTAGTAGGACAGTTTGGCAGCATTTTGTACAGTCAGGTCATCCTACCTGTTTAATTTATACTAGTAGGACAATCTGACCGCATTTGGTACAGTCAGGTCATCCTACCTGTTGGTCATCCTACCTCTTCAATTTATACTAGTAGGACAATCTAAAAGCATTTTGCACCTTCAGGTTATCCTACATCTTTAATCTATACTAGTAGGACAATCTGCAAGCATTTTGTAAAGTCAGGTCATTCTACTTGTTAAATTTATACTAGTAGGGACAATCTGAAAGCGTTTTGCACTTTCAGGTCATCCGACCTGTTTAATTTATACTAGTAGGACAATCTGACAGCATTTTGCACTTTCAGGTCATCCTACCTGTTTAATTTATACTATTAGGACAATCTGACAGCATTTTGCACTTTCAGGTCATCCTACCTGTTTAATTCATACTAGTAGGACAATCTGGCAGCATTTTGTACAGTCAGGTCATCCAACCTGTTTAATTCGTACTAGTAGAACAATCTGACAGCATTTGGTACAGTCAGGTCATCTTACATGTTGGTCATCCTACCTCTTCAATTAATACTAGTTGGACAATCTGAAAGCATTTTGCACCTTCAGGTCATCCTACATCTTTAATCTATACTAGTAGGACAATCTGTTAGAGCATTTTGCACCTTCAGGTCGTCCTACTTGTTTAATTTATACTAGTAGGACAATCTGAAAGCATTTTGCACCTTCAGGTCATCCTACCCGTTAAATTTATACAAGTAGGACAATCTGAAAGCGTTTTGCACCTTCAGGTCATTCTACCTGTTTAAATTATACTAATAGGACAATCGTGGGCAGTGGGTAGATGCCTCACATCTGCACGGGAAATGAACGACCCCGCCTTCCACGAGTTTCCTGCTGCCTTGCAGGTCGGCCTTGGCTGGTTAAAGGCTATGGGAGTAAACCCAAATCGAAAATCCGGTACGGAGACCCGTATACTAGTAGGACAATCTGACAGCATTTTGTACTTTCAGGTCATCCTATCTGTTTAATTTATATTAGTAGGGCAATCTGACAGCATTTTGTACAGTCAGGTTATCCTACCTTCTAAGTAGGTGGTACTATAATCCCTCCTCTACTTATGTCCCCAAGGGTCTCGCTAAACTGTGTGAATGGTGATTGTAGGACAAATAATGCAGTGTGTATATAAATCTATTCTCTGTATTGTAACATATTGTGTAAATAATTTGCTTTATTAAATAATAAAGTTGTCCTCCGAAGAGGGGGGGTGGTGGCGGGCCAAAAATAGTAGGACAATCTGAAAGCATTTTGCACTTTCACGTCATCCTTCTTGTTTAATTTATACTAGTAGGACAATCTGACAGCATTTTGGACCTTCAGGTCATCCTAACTGTTGGTCATCCTACCTCTTCAATTTATATTAGTAGGACAATCTGAAAGCATTTTGCACCTTCAGGTCATCCTACATCTTTAATCTATACTAGTAGGACAATCTGAAAGCATTTTGAACCTTCAGGTCATCCTACCTGTTTAATTTATACTAGTAGGACAATCTGACAACATTATGTACTTTCAGGTCATCCTACTTGTTTAATTTAAACTAGTAGGACAACCTGACAGCATTTTGCACCTTCAGGTCATCCTACTTGTTTAATTTATACTAGTAGGACAATCTGAAAGCGTTTTGCACTTTCAGGTCATCCTACCTGTTTCATTTATACTATTAGGACAATCTGACAACATTTTGCACTTTCAGGTCATCCTACCTGTTTAATTCATACTAGTAGGACAGTTTGGCAGCATTTTGTACAGTCAGGTCATCCTACCTGTTTAATTTATACTAGTAGGACAATCTGACCGCATTTGGTACAGTCAGGTCATCCTACCTGTTGGTCATCCTACCTCTTCAATTTATACTAGTAGGACAATCTAAAAGCATTTTGCACCTTCAGGTTATCCTACATCTTTAATCTATACTAGTAGGACAATCTGCAAGCATTTTGTAAAGTCAGGTCATTCTACTTGTTAAATTTATACTAGTAGGGACAATCTGAAAGCGTTTTGCACTTTCAGGTCATCCGACCTGTTTAATTTATACTAGTAGGACAATCTGACAGCATTTTGCACTTTCAGGTCATCCTACCTGTTTAATTTATACTATTAGGACAATCTGACAGCATTTTGCACTTTCAGGTCATCCTACCTGTTTAATTCATACTAGTAGGACAATCTGGCAGCATTTTGTACAGTCAGGTCATCCAACCTGTTTAATTCGTACTAGTAGAACAATCTGACAGCATTTGGTACAGTCAGGTCATCTTACATGTTGGTCATCCTACCTCTTCAATTAATACTAGTTGGACAATCTGAAAGCATTTTGCACCTTCAGGTCATCCTACATCTTTAATCTATACTAGTAGGACAATCTGTTAGAGCATTTTGCACCTCCAGGTCGTCCTACTTGTTTAATTTATACTAGTAGGACAATCTGAAAGCATTTTGCACCTTCAGGTCATCCTACCCGTTAAATTTATACAAGTAGGACAATCTGAAAGCGTTTTGCACCTTCAGGTCATTCTACCTGTTTAAATTATACTAATAGGACAATCGTGGGCAGTGGGTAGATGCCTCACATCTGCACGGGAAATGAACGACCCCGCCTTCCACGAGTTTCCTGCTGCCTTGCAGGTCGGCCTTGGCTGGTTAAAGGCTATGGGAGTAAACCCAAATCGAAAATCCGGTACGGAGACCCGTATACTAGTAGGACAATCTGACAGCATTTTGTACTTTCAGGTCATCCTATCTGTTTAATTTATATTAGTAGGGCAATCTGACAGCATTTTGTACAGTCAGGTTATCCTACCTTCTAAGTAGGTGGTACTATAATCCCTCCTCTACTTATGTCCCCAAGGGTCTCGCTAAACTGTGTGAATGGTGATTGTAGGACAAATAATGCAGTGTGTATATAAATCTATTCTCTGTATTGTAACATATTGTGTAAATAATTTGCTTTATTAAATAATAAAGTTGTCCTCCGAAGAGGGGGGGTGGTGGCGGGCCAAAAATAGTAGGACAATCTGAAAGCATTTTGCACTTTCACGTCATCCTTCTTGTTTAATTTATACTAGTAGGACAATCTGACAGCATTTTGGACCTTCAGGTCATCCTAACTGTTGGTCATCCTACCTCTTCAATTTATATTAGTAGGACAATCTGAAAGCATTTTGCACCTTCAGGTCATCCTACATCTTTAATCTATACTAGTAGGACAATCTGAAAGCATTTTGAACCTTCAGGTCATCCTACCTGTTTAATTTATACTAGTAGGACAATCTGACAACATTATGTACTTTCAGGTCATCCTACTTGTTTAATTTATACTAGTAGGACAATCTGAAAGTGTTTTGCACTTTCAGGTCATCCTACCTGTTTCATTTATACTAGTAGGACAATCTGACAACATTTTGCACTTTCAGGTCATCCTACCTGTTTAATTCATACTAGTAGGACAGTCTGGCAGCACTTTGTACAGTCAGGTCATACCCGTTTAATTCATACTATTAGGACAATCTGACAGCATTTGGTACAGTCAGGTCATCCCACATGTTTTTCATCCTACATCTTTAATCTATACTAGTAGGACAATCTGAAAGCATTTTGCACTTTCAGGTCATCCTACCTGTTTAATTTATACTAGTAGGACAATCCGACAGCATTTTGCACTTTCAGGTCATCCTACCCGTTTAATTTATACTAGTAGGACAATTTGACAGCATTTTGCACTTTCAGGTCATTCTACCCGTTTAATTTATACTTGTAGGACAACCTGACAGCATTTTGCAGCTTCATGTCATCCTACCTGTTTAATTTATACTAGTAGGACCATCTGAAAGCATTTTGGACCTTCAGGTCATCCTACCCGTTTAATTTATACTAGTAGGACAACCTGACAGCATTTTGCACCTTCAGGTCATCCTACTTGTTTAATTTATACTAGTAGGACAATCTGAAAGCGTTTTGCACTTTCAGGTCATCCTACCAGTTTAATTCATACTAGTAGGACAATCTGGCAGCATTTTGTACAGTCAGGTCATCCTACCTGTTTAATTCATACTAGTAGGACAATATGACAGCATTTTGTACAGTCAGGTCATCCTACTTGTTTAATTTATACTAGTAGGACAATCTGAAAGCGTTTTTGCACTTTCAGGTCATCCTACCTGTTTAATTTATACTAGTAGGACAATCTGACAGCATTTTGCACTTTCAGGTCATCCTACCTGTTTAATTTATACTAGTAGGACAATCTGGCAGCATTTTGTACAGTCAGGTCATCCAACCTGTTTAATTCATACTAGTAGGACAATCTGACAACATTTGGTACAGTCAGGTCATCTTACATGTTGGTCATCCTACCTCTTCAATTAATACTAGTCGGACAATTTGAAAGCATTTTGCACCTTTAGGTCATCCTACATCTTTAATCTATACTAGTAGGACAATCTGTTAGAGCATTTTGCACCTTCAGGTCATCCTACCCGTTTATTTATACTAGTAGGACAATCTGAAAGCGTTTTGCACCTTCAGGTCATCCTACCTGTTTAATTTATACTAATAGGACAATCGTGGGCAGTGGGTAGATGCCTCACATCTGCACGGGAAATGAACGACCCCGCCTTCCACGAGTTTCCTGCTGCCTTGCAGGTCGGCCTTGGCTGGTCAAAGGCTATGGGAGTAAACCCAAATCGAAAATCCGGTACGGAGACCCATATACTAGTAGGACAATCTGAAAGCATTTTGCACCTTCAGGTCATCCTACTTGTTTAATTTATACTAGTAGGACAATCTGAAAGCATTTTGCACCTTCAGGTCATCCTACCCGTTTAATTTATACTAGTAGGACAATCTGAAAACGTTTAGCACCTTCAGGTCATCCTACCTGTTTTATTTATACTAATAGGACAATCGTGGGCAGTGGGTAGATGCCTCACATCTGCACGGGAAATGAACGACCCCGCCTTCCACGAGTTTCCTGCTGCCTTGCAGGTCGGCCTTGGCTGGTCAAAGGCTATGGGAGTAAACCCAAATCGAAAATCCGGTACGGAGACCCGTATACTCGTAGGACAATCTCAACAGCAGATTATATGGATCTGCAGATGAAATGAAGATGATTGGTTGATGAACACAGGTAATCTCCGCCCATACACTTCTGTAATGTTCCAGATATAACAAGACAATTAACTTTACTTTCCTTGTAGGTAAACAGATGATGACGACAACAGATAACCACACCTTCAGGTCATCCTACATCTTCAATTTATACTACTAGGACAATCTGAAAGCATTTTGCATTTTCAGGTGATCCTATCTGTTTAATTTATATTAGTAGGGCAATCTGACAGCATTTTGTACAGTCAGGTTATCCTACCTTCTAAGTAGGTGGTACTATAATCCCTCCTCTACTTATGTACCCAGGGGTCTCGCTAAACTGTGTGAATGGTGATGGTAGGACAAAAAATGCAGTGTGTATATAAATCTATTGTCTGTATTGTAACATATTGTGTAAATAATTTGTTTTATTAAATAATAAAGTTGTCCTCCGAAGAGGTGGGGTGGTGGCGGGCCAAAAAAAGTAGGACAATCTGAAAGCATTTTGCACTTTCACGTCATCCTACTTGTTTAATTTATACTAGTAGGACAATCTGACAGCATTTGGTACAGTCAGGTCATCCTACCTGTTGGTCATCCTACCTCTTCAATTTATACTAGTAGGACAATCTGAAAGCATTTTGCACCTTCAGGTCATCCTACATCTTTAATCTATACTAGTAGGACAATCTGAAAGCATTTTGCACTTTGAGGTCATCCTACCTGTTTAATTTATACTAGTAGGACAATCTGACAGCTTTTTGTACAGTCAGGTCATCCTACCAGTTTAATTTATACTAGTAGGACAATCTGTTAGAGCATTTTGCACCTTCAGGTCATCCTACCCATTTTACTTATACTAGTAGGACAATCTCAACAGCAGATTATATGGATCTGCAGATGAAATGAAGATGATTGGTTGATGAACACAGGTAATCTCCGCCCATACACTTCTGTAATGTTCCAGATATAACAAGACAATTAACTTTACTTTCCTTGTAGGTAAACAGATGATGACGACAACAGATAACCACACCTTCAGGTCATCCTACATCTTCAATTTATACTACTAGGACAATCTGAAAGCATTTTGCATTTTCAGGTGATCCTATCTGTTTAATTTATATTAGTAGGGCAATCTGACAGCATTTTGTACAGTCAGGTTATCCTACCTTCTAAGTAGGTGGTACTATAATCCCTCCTCTACTTATGTACCCAGGGGTCTCGCTAAACTGTGTGAATGGTGATGGTAGGACAAAAAATGCAGTGTGTATATAAATCTATTGTCTGTATTGTAACATATTGTGTAAATAATTTGTTTTATTAAATAATAAAGTTGTCCTCCGAAGAGGTGGGGTGGTGGCGGGCCAAAAAAAGTAGGACAATCTGAAAGCATTTTGCACTTTCACGTCATCCTACTTGTTTAATTTATACTAGTAGGACAATCTGACAGCATTTGGTACAGTCAGGTCATCCTACCTGTTGGTCATCCTACCTCTTCAATTTATACTAGTAGGACAATCTGAAAGCATTTTGCACCTTCAGGTCATCCTACATCTTTAATCTATACTAGTAGGACAATCTGAAAGCATTTTGCACTTTGAGGTCATCCTACCTGTTTAATTTATACTAGTAGGACAATCTGACAGCTTTTTGTACAGTCAGGTCATCCTACCAGTTTAATTTATACTAGTAGGACAATCTGTTAGAGCATTTTGCACCTTCAGGTCATCCTACCCATTTTACTTATACTAGTAGGACAATCTGAAAGCATTTTGCACCTTCAGGTCATCCTACCTGTTTAATTTATACTAGTAGGACAATCTGTTACAGCATTTTGCACCTTCAGGTCATCCAACTTGTTTAATTTATACTAGTAGGACAATCTGAAAGCATTTTGCACCTTCAGGTCATCCTACCCGTTTAATTTATACTAGTAGGACAATCTGAAAGCGTTTAGCACCTTTAGGTCATCCTACCTGTTTAATTTATACTAATAGGACAATTGTGGGCAGTGGGTAGATGCCTCACATCTGCACGGGAAATGAACGACCCCGCCTTCCACGAGTTTCCTGCTGCCTTGCAGGTCGGCCTTGGCTGGTCAAAGGCTATGGGAGTAAACCCAAATCGAAAATCCGGTACGGAGACCCATATACTAGTAGGACAATCTGAAAGCATTTTGCACTTTCACGTCATCCTACTTGTTACATTTATACTAGTAGGACAATCTGACAGCATTTGGTACAGTCAGGTCATCCTACCTGTTGGTCATCCTACCTCTTCAATTTATACTAGTAGGACAATCTGAAAGCATTTTGCACCTTCAGGTCATCCTACATCTTTAATCTATAATAGTAGGACAATCTGAAAGCATTTTGCACTTTCAGGTCATCCTACCTGTTATAATTTATACTAGTAGGACAATCTGAAAGCGTTTTGTACTTTAAGGTCATCCTACTTGTTACATTTAAACTAGTAGGACAACCTGACAACATTTTGCACCTTCAGGTCATCCTACTTGTTTAATTTATACTAGTAGGACAATCTGAAAGGGTTTTGCACTGTCAGGTCATCCTACCTGTTTAATTCATACTAGTAGGACAATCTGGCAGCATTTTGTACAGTCAGGTCATCCAACCTGTTTAATTCATACTAGTAGGACAATCTGGCAGCATTTTGTGCAGTCAGGTCATACCCGTTTAATTCATACTAGTAGGACAATCTGACAGCATTTGGTACAGTCAGGTCATCCCACATGTTGGTCATCCTACATCTTTAATCTATACTAGTAGGACAATCTGAAAGCATTTTGTACAGTCAGGTCATTCTACTTGTTTAATTTATACTAGTAGGACAATCTGAAAGCGTTTTGCACTTTCAGGTCATCCAACCTGTTTAATTTATACTAGTAGGACAATCTGACAGCATTTTGCACTTTCAGGTCATCCTACCTGTTTAATTTATACTAGTAGGACAATCTGACAGCATTTTGCACTTTCAGGTCATCCTACCTGTTTAATTTATACTAGTAGGACAATCTGACAGCATTTTGCACTTTCAGGTCATCCTACCTGTTTAATTCATACTAGTAGGACAATCTGGCAGCATTTTGTACAGTCAGGTCATCCAACCTGTTTAATTCATACTAGTAGGACAATCTGACAGCATTTGGTACAGTCAGGTCATGTTACATGTTGGTCATCCTACCTCTTCAATTAATACTAGTTGGACAATCTGAAAGCATTTTGCACCTTCAGGTCATCCTACATCTTTAATCTATACCAGTGTTTCTCAAACTTTTTCAGCCCAAGGACCACTTCATCTTCCAATATTTTTCTGAGGACCACCTAACAGAATCCCACTCTAACACGCCCCCCAAAAAACAACAAAATAGGAAGGATAAGCTAAATTTAAGTTTAATATGCAACTGTTTTAAGTCAAAAACAAATTTTTTTAACACAAATGAAACATATAAATTATTATTCATATAATAATTTCTATGTTCAGAAATTATTATATGAATTTTATTTCATATAATAATTTCTATGTTCAGAAATTATTATATGAATTTTATTTCATTTGAAAAAGTAAATGTAAAATGAGTTGCAGCTTAATATGAACAACAAACTGCACATGTGAAAAAAAACTGCAATTAAACATACTGTAACAGCCTAGGTCCCACTTAATGTCATTCCAAAGAGCACTTCAGTGCACATATCAAAAAAGTTTATAACATGGAACATAACATTGTTTCATGCAGTTTTTTGTCAAAGCTAATTATTACAGTAGCCCTATTTCAACAACAACAGCCATCTTAATAATTGGCAAACATTAGGCAAGCTTCTAATAAGACAGAATATGTTTTTAGATTTCGCAAGAGCAGTGAAATCAGGTGTATGTTTGTCAGCACGATACGCATACAGTGGTGCAAATGAACTGTTACTCGTTTAAATTGCATTATTGTGTGAGAACGATGCTTTGAATTTTGGAAAAACGGCAGTTTCATTTATTAAGACATTTAACGTAAATGTCATTGTTGATAAGCAAGTCATAATTGAGCAGACTTATCAGACAAATTGTCGGAAAAGGCAGTGTTTTAAAGCTGGAAATACAACAAATAAAGTTAAAACAGCCATAGAGTCCGGTCTCTTAACTCACCACAGTCAGCTATCGCGTCTTGAGACGCGGGCGCGAGCGGGGGAGGCGATCGCGTTGAACTTGTGGACCAAAGCGCAAATATAAACATGTGACACAGCTGCTCGCACCAGTCACGTGACTCGCGCTCTGCAGCTCATGCTGTATGAAACAGACGCACGCGCATCAACTCGTAACTGTAGGGCCCGTTGTCTAACTTACTAAATTTATTCTAGAGATGTCTTTTTTACAGACTACATAAAAGGACGGATCAAATTACCTTGGGGGCCGGGTCTGACCCGCGGGCCGCCAATTGAATAGCCCTGGTATAAACACTTGCCTAATTTAGGTCATCTTTTGGCGGACCACTAGGGGGGTTTGGCGGACCACTAGTGGTCCGCGGACCACACTTTGAGAATTACTGATCTATACTAGTAGGACAATCTGTTAGAGCATTTTGCACATTCAGGTCATCCTACTTGTTTAATTTATACTAGTAGGACAATCTGAAAGCATTTTGCACCTTCAGGTCATCCTACCCGTTAAATTTATACTAGTAGGACAATCTGAAAACGTTTTGCACCTTCAGTTCATCCTACCTGTTTAATTTATACTAATAGGACAATCGTGGGCAGTGGGTAGATGCCTCACATCTGCACGGGAAATGAACGACCCCGCCTTCCACGAGTTTCCTGCTGCCTTGCAGGTCGGCCTTGGCTGGTCAAAGGCTATGGGAGTAAACCCAAATCGAAAATCCTGTACGGAGACCCGTATACTAGTAGGACAATCTGACAGCATTTTGTACTTTCAGGTCATCCTATCTGTTTAATTTATATTAGTAGGGCAATCTGACAGCATTTGCTACATTCAGGTCATCCTACCTGTTGGTCATCCTACCTCTTCAATTTATATAAGTAGGACAATCTGAAAGCATTTTGCACCTTCAGGTCATCCTACATCTTTAATCTATAGTAGTAGGACAATCTGAAAGCATTTTGGACCTTCAGGTCATCCTACCTGTTTAATTTATACTAGTAGGAGAATCTGACAACATTATGTACTTTAAGGTCATCCTACTTGTTTAATTTAAACTAGTAGGACAACCTGACATCGTTTTGTACAGCCACCCCTTACGAAACAAAAATATATTGCAGTATATTGGAAAATATCATGTAATATATTAGGCAACATATTCCCATGTATGGGATTTAATATTTATATTTTCCAATATATTGAAATATATGCATAAACCATACATGTATATATGATACAAAATATATTGCAATCAAGAATAAAAAGGGCACTATATTTTTTACACGTAATAGTTTGTCTTTATATGCTTTAATATATTGCAATTTATGCATAGACCACATCCTGTGATCCTGGACATTGGTAATTTAAGTGGCTTTAATTTATATTTTGTATATTTTTTGTTTAATGGCACTCTTTTAAAATGTAATTTATGTAAATGCAATGCAACACATTTATGTAATGTAATGTAAAGCCCATCACATTTCCTTTGACTGACCATATGCAAAACCTCTTGTGGTTTTAATAGGCCTATGTAGCTCTGTATCTCAAATTGGGTTTAGTATCTGTGCCTGATTAAAAGAAAATAAAGGTGGCTTTTGATAGATTACCCATCAGTTAATATGTGTTATAAATGTTTGTATATTGCAGGTTGCATATTAAGTTTTTATATATTTTAGATGTTTCATGTATATATACTGTATATATCCCCATATATGTTCATACATTGTATGTGCATGTTCTCATATATGGACACATATTGTGCATACATTTACAATAAATATGTACATATATTTCCATCTAATTTTACATATATGTAAAATGTATTCCACAATATATCAAACAAATATCTACTTATACATTTCCATGTAGTTGTACATATATTTGAAATATATTCTACCATATACACTGTAAAAAATTGCTGTTAAAAACAGCCAAATTTAACATGATTCTGTTTTTTAACAAAAACAGAAGTATACTGTTAAATTCTGCATTCTGTAAAAAAACATTTTTCAGAATAATGTGAATTTACAGCCCTGAGAGTCCACCATTAAAGACTGCGTCGCAAATCACACCCTACACCCTGATTCACTATTCCCTAAATTAGTTTCCTAATGATCCACCTGAAATCAAGTCAATGAGTTCAGATACTGAAGCATTAATGATGGACACCTGCTGCTAATAAACAGAATCACTAAAGAAAAGATAAACAAAAAAGAGAAGAGATGAGCAGAAACACTTACAGACACAAAGACTTAGATGAACATCAACTGAAAATAACACAACACATTAAATCTCTCCATATATCCCCAGATGAGAATTAAACATTTCCACAAACACCATTACCATCTTCACTTATAAACCACTTTGACTTTATTTCTGTTATACATCTACAAAAGTTCTTACTGAGAACAAACAGGTGTTTACTAGACTTTACAAGCATTTTCTTTAAAGTCACCATTATTGTGATCACTGTTTTCATTAGTTGGGCTCTTGACTTGGTTTACAGTTTGGTTGCTATAACTGTGTCTTTATGATGCATGTTTGTTATGGCAAAGAAAACCAAGAGATGATAGACTCTTGTGAGGTTGGATGTCTGATTATTGATCAGCAGTTTGTCTTACCAGCCTAGTGAAGCTTAATCATAAAAATTAGTAGTTCTTAGGAATGTTTATGAATAAGTATTTACGTATTTGAATCAGAATCATTACATGAATTATTAGTATAACAGTAATCTGATATCTTGACAGAGTTGCCTACAAATGTATTTTGCACTTTCAGGTCATCCTACCTGTTTAATTCATACTAGTAGGACAGTCTGGCAGCACTTTGTACAGTCAGGTCATACCCGTTTAATTCATACTAGTAGGACAATCTGACAGCATTTTGCACTTTCAGGTCATTCTACCCGTTTAATTTATACTTGTAGGACAACCTGACGACAGCATTTTGCAGCTTCAGGTCATCCTACCTGTTTAATTTATACTAGTAGGACTATCTGAAAGCATTTTGGACCTTCAGGTCATCCTACCCGTTTAATTTATACTAGTAGGACAACCTGAAAGCATTTTACACCTTCAGGTCATCCTACATCTTTAATTTATTCTAGTAGGACAATCTGTTAGAGCATTTTGCACTTTCAGGTCATCCTACCAGTTTAATTCATACTAGTAGGACAATCTGGCAGCATTTTGTACAGTCAGGTCATCCTACCTGTTTAATTTATACTAATAGGACAATCTGGCAGCATTTTGTACAGTCAGGTCATCCTACTTGTTTAATTTATACTAGTAGGACAATCTGAAAGCGTTTTGCACTTTCAGGTCATCCTACCTGTTTAATTCATACTAGTAGGACAATCTGACAGCATTTTGCACTTTCAGGTCATCCTACCTGTTTAATTTATACTAGTATTAGGACAATCTGAAAGCATTTTGCTCCTTCAGGTCATCCTACCTCTGTTTTATACTAGCAGCAAAAAAAGATTGTCTCATGTAGTATATAATCCTACCTGTTCGTTTTATACTATAAGGTGTTATGGTACCATAGACCAGATAAGACAGAGATATAAAAAAGTGAGTTTTATTAAACATGAGCAGTTAAACAGCAGATTATATGGATCTGCAGATGAAATGAAGATGATTGGTTGATGAACACAGGTAATCTCCGCCCATACACTTCTGTAATGTTCCAGATATAACAAGACAATTAACTTTACTTTCCTCGTAGGTAAACAGATGATGACGACTACAGATAACCACACCTTCAGGTCATCCTACATCTTCAATTTATACTACTAGGACAATCTAAAAGCATTTTGCATTTTCAGGTGATCCTATCTGTTTAATTTATATTAGTAGGGCAATCTGACAGCATTTTGTACAGTCAGGTTATCCTACCTGTTTAATTTATACTAGTAGGACAATCTGAAAGCATTTTGCACCTTCAGGTCATCCTACCCGTTTAATTTATACTAGTATTAGGACAATCTGAAAGCATTTTGCTCCTTCAGGTCATCCTACCTCTGTTTTATACTAGCAGCAAAAAAAGATTGTCTCATGTAGTATATAATCCTACCTGTTCGTTTTATACTATAAGGTGTTATGGTACCATAGACCAGATAAGACAGAGATATAAAAAAGTGAGTTTTATTAAACATGAGCAGTTAAACAGCAGATTATATGGATCTGCAGATGAAATGAAGATGATTGGTTGATGAACACAGGTAATCTCCGCCCATACACTTCTGTAATGTTCCAGATATAACAAGACAATTAACTTTACTTTCCTCGTAGGTAAACAGATGATGACGACTACAGATAACCACACCTTCAGGTCATCCTACATCTTCAATTTATACTACTAGGACAATCTAAAAGCATTTTGCATTTTCAGGTGATCCTATCTGTTTAATTTATATTAGTAGGGCAATCTGACAGCATTTTGTACAGTCAGGTTATCCTACCTTCTAAGTAGGTGGTACTATAATCCCTCCTCTACTTATGTACCCAGGGGTCTCGCTAAACTGTGTGAATGGTGATGGTAGGACAAATGATGCAGTGTGTATATAAATCTATTCTCTGTATTGTAACATATTGTGTAAATAATTTGCTTTATTAAATAATAAAGTTGTCCTCCGAAGAGGGGGGGTGGTGGCGGGCCAAAAAGAGTAGGACAATCTGAAAGCATTTTGCACTTTCACGTCACCCTACTTGTTTAATTTATACTAGTAGGACAATCTGACAGCATTTGGTACAGTCAGGTCATCCTACCTGTAGGTCATCCTACCTCTTCAACTTATACTAGTAGGACAATCCAACAGCATTTTGCACCTTCAGGTCATCCTACCTGTTTAATTTATACTAGTATGACAATCTGACAACATTTTGTACTTTAAAGTCATCCTACTTGTTACATTTAAACTAGTAGGACAATCTGTTAGAGCATTTTGCACCTTCAGGTCATCCTACTTGTTTAATTTATACTAGTAGGACAATCTGAAAGCATTTTGCACTTTCAGGTCATCCCACTTGTTTAATTTATACTAGTAGGACAATCTGAAAGCATTTTGAACTTTCAGGTCATCCGACATGTTTATTTATACTAGTAGGACAATCTGAAAGCATTTTGAACTTTCAGTTCATCCTACCTGTTTAATTTATACTAATAGGACAATTGTGGGCAGTGGGTAGATGCCTCACATCTGCACGGGAAATGAACGACCCCGCCTTCCACGAGTTTCCTGCTGCCTTGCAGGTCGGCCTTGGCTGGTCAAAGGCTATGGGAGTAAACCCAAATCGAAAATCCGGTACGGAGACCCATATACTAGTAGGACAATCTGAAAGCATTTTGCACTTTCACGTCATCCTACTTGTTACATTTATACTAGTAGGACAATCTGACAGCATTTGGTACAGTCAGGTCATCCTACCTGTTGGTCATCCTACCTCTTCAATTTATACTAGTAGGACAATCTGAAAGCATTTTGCACCTTCAGGTCATCCTACATCTTTAATCTATAATAGTAGGACAATCTGAAAGCATTTTGCACTTTCAGGTCATCCTACCTGTTATAATTTATACTAGTAGGACAATCTGAAAGCGTTTTGTACTTTAAGGTCATCCTACTTGTTACATTTAAACTAGTAGGACAACCTGACAACATTTTGCACCTTCAGGTCATCCTACTTGTTTAATTTATACTAGTAGGACAATCTGAAAGGGTTTTGCACTTTCAGGTCATCCTACCTGTTTAATTTATACTAGTAGGACAATCTGACAGCATTTTGCATTTTCATGTCATCCTACCTGTTTAATTCATACTAGTAGGACAATCTGGCAGCATTTTGTACAGTCAGGTCATCCAACCTGTTTAATTCATACTAGTAGGACAATCTGACAGCATTTGGTACAGTCAGGTCATCTTACATGTTGGTCATCCTACCTCTTCAATTAATACTAGTTGGACAATCTGAAAGCATTTTGCACCTTCAGGTCATCCTACATCTTTAATCTATACTAGTAGGACAATCTTTTAGAGAATTTTGCACCTTCAGGTCATCCTACCCGTTTAATTTATACTAGTAGGACAATCTGAAAGCGTTTTGCACCTTCAGGTCATCCTACCTGTTTAATTTATACTAGAAGGACAATCTGAAAGCATTTTGCACCTTCAGGTCATCCTGCTTGTTTAATTTATACTAGTAGGACAATCTGAAAGCATTTTGCACCTTCAGGTCATCCTACCCGTTTAATTTATACTAGTATTAGGACAATCTGAAAGCATTTTGCTCCTTCAGGTCATCCTACCTCTGTTTTATACTAGCAGCAAAAAAAGATTGTCTCATGTAGTATATAATCCTACCTGTTCGTTTTATACTATAAGGTGTTATGGTACCATAGACCAGATAAGACAGAGATATAAAAAAGTGAGTTTTATTAAACATGAGCAGTTAAACAGCAGATTATATGGATCTGCAGATGAAATGAAGATGATTGGTTGATGAACACAGGTAATCTCCGCCCATACACTTCTGTAATGTTCCAGATATAACAAGACAATTAACTTTAATTTCCTCGTAGGTAAACAGATGATGACGACTACAGATAACCACACCTTCAGGTCATCCTACATCTTCAATTTATACTACTAGGACAATCTAAAAGCATTTTGCATTTTCAGGTGATCCTATCTGTTTAATTTATATTAGTAGGGCAATCTGACAGCATTTTGTACAGTCAGGTTATCCTACCTTCTAAGTAGGTGGTACTATAATCCCTCCTCTACTTATGTACCCAGGGGTCTCGCTAAACTGTGTGAATGGTGATGGTAGGACAAATGATGCAGTGTGTATATAAATCTATTCTCTGTATTGTAACATATTGTGTAAATAATTTGCTTTATTAAATAATAAAGTTGTCCTCCGAAGAGGGGGGGTGGTGGCGGGCCAAAAAGAGTAGGACAATCTGAAAGCATTTTGCACTTTCACGTCACCCTACTTGTTTAATTTATACTAGTAGGACAATCTGACAGCATTTGGTACAGTCAGGTCATCCTACCTGTAGGTCATCCTACCTCTTCAACTTATACTAGTAGGACAATCCGACAGCATTTTGCACCTTCAGGTCATCCTACCTGTTTAATTTATACTAGTATGACAATCTGACAACATTTTGTACTTTAAGGTCATCCTACTTGTTACATTTAAACTAGTAGGACAATCTGTTAGAGCATTTTGCACCTTCAGGTCATCCTACTTGTTTAATTTATACTAGTAGGACAATCTGAAAGCATTTTGCACTTTCAGGTCATCCCACTTGTTTAATTTATACTAGTAGGACAATCTGAAAGCATTTTGAACTTTCAGGTCATCCGACATGTTTATTTATACTAGTAGGACAATCTGAAAGCATTTTGAACTTTCAGTTCATCCTACCTGTTTAATTTATACTAATAGGACAATTGTGGGCAGTGGGTAGATGCCTCACATCTGCACGGGAAATGAACGACCCCGCCTTCCACGAGTTTCCTGCTGCCTTGCAGGTCGGCCTTGGCTGGTCAAAGGCTATGGGAGTAAACCCAAATCGAAAATCCGGTACGGAGACCCATATACTAGTAGGACAATCTGAAAGCATTTTGCACTTTCACGTCATCCTACTTGTTACATTTATACTAGTAGGACAATCTGACAGCATTTGGTACAGTCAGGTCATCCTACCTGTTGGTCATCCTACCTCTTCAATTTATACTAGTAGGACAATCTGAAAGCATTTTGCACCTTCAGGTCATCCTACATCTTTAATCTATAATAGTAGGACAATCTGAAAGCATTTTGCACTTTCAGGTCATCCTACCTGTTATAATTTATACTAGTAGGACAATCTGAAAGCGTTTTGTACTTTAAGGTCATCCTACTTGTTACATTTAAACTAGTAGGACAACCTGACAACATTTTGCACCTTCAGGTCATCCTACTTGTTTAATTTATACTAGTAGGACAATCTGAAAGGGTTTTGCACTTTCAGGTCATCCTACCTGTTTAATTTATACTAGTAGGACAATCTGACAGCATTTTGCATTTTCATGTCATCCTACCTGTTTAATTCATACTAGTAGGACAATCTGGCAGCATTTTGTACAGTCAGGTCATCCAACCTGTTTAATTCATACTAGTAGGACAATCTGACAGCATTTGGTACAGTCAGGTCATCTTACATGTTGGTCATCCTACCTCTTCAATTAATACTAGTTGGACAATCTGAAAGCATTTTGCACCTTCAGGTCATCCTACATCTTTAATCTATACTAGTAGGACAATCTTTTAGAGAATTTTGCACCTTCAGGTCATCCTACCCGTTTAATTTATACTAGTAGGACAATCTGAAAGCGTTTTGCACCTTCAGGTCATCCTACCTGTTTAATTTATTCTAATAGGACAATCGTGGGCAGTGGGTAGATGCCTCACATCTGCATGGGAAATGAACGACCCCGCCTTCCACGAGTTTCCTGCTGCCTTGCAGGTCGGCCTTGGCTGGTCAAAGGCTATGGGAGTAAACCCAAATCGAAAATCCGGTACGGAGACCCGTATACTAATAGGACAATCTGACAGCATTTTGTACTTTCAGGTCATCCTACCCATTTAATTTATACTAGTAGGACAATCTGAAAGCATTTTGCACCTTCAGGTCATCCTACCTGTTTAATTTATACTAGTAGGACAATCTGTTAGAGCATTTTGCACCTTCAGGTCATCCTACTTGTTTAATTTATACTAGTAGGACAATCTGAAAGCATTTTGCACCTTCAGGTCATCCTACCCGTTTAATTTATACTAGTAGGACAATCTGAAAGTGTTTAGCACCTTCAGGTCATCCTACCTGTTTAATTTATACTAATAGGACAATCGTGGGCAGTGGGTAGATGCCTCACATCTGCACGGGAAATGAACGACCCCGCCTTCCACGAGTTTCCTGCTGCCTTGCAGGTCGGCCTTGGCTGGTCAAAGGCTATGGTAGTAAACCCAAATCGAAAATCCGGTACGGAGACCCGTATACTAGTAGGACAATCTGACAGCATTTTGCACATTCAGGTCATCCTACCCGTTTAATTTATACTAGTAGGGCAATCTGAAAGCATTTTGCTCCTTCAGGTCATCCTACCTCTGTTTTATACTAGCAGCAAAAAAAGATTGTCTCATGTAGTATATAATCCTACCTGTTCGTTTTATACTATAAGGTGTTATGGTACCATAGACCAGATAAGGCAGAGATATAAAAAAGTGAGTTTTATTAAACATGAGCAGTTAAAGGCGGAGTCCACGATGTTTGAAAAACGGTTTGGAAAAGGAGACGGGCCGACTACCAAAACACACTTATAGCCAATCAAATCAAATCAAATGCCGGGTTGCGTATGTGTGGGGCGGGTCTATCAACAGAAGGTCCAGATTCTATTGGGGTAGGGGCGTGTTTGTTTAGGTGATTTCAAATATCAACATTGGCTTTCAAACATCATGGACTCCGCCTTTAAACAGCAGATTATATGGATCTGCAGATGAAATGCAGATGATTGGTTGATGAACACAGGTAATCTCCGCCCATACACTTCTGTAATGTCCCAGATATAACAAGACAATTAACTTTACTTTCCTTGTAGGTAAACAGATGATGACGACAACAGATAACCACAACTTCAGGTCATCCTACCGCTTCAATTTATACTACTTGGACAATCTGAAAGCATTTTGCATTTTCAGGTGATCCTATCTGTTTAATTTATATTAGTAGGGCAATCTGACAGCATTTTGTACAGTCAGGTTATCCTACCTTCTAAGTAGGTGGTACTATAATCCCTCCTCTACTTATGTACCCAGGGGTCTCGCTAAACTGTGTGAATGGTGATGGTAGGACAAATAATGCAGTGTGTATATAAATCTATTCTCTATATTGTAACATATTGTGTAAATAATTTGCTTTATTAAATAATAAAGTTGTCCTCCGAAGAGGGGGGGTGGTGGCGGGCCAAAAAAAGTAGGACAATCTGAAAGCATTTTGCACTTTCACGTCATCCTACTTGTTTAATTTATACTAGTAGGACAATCTGACAGCATTTGCTACAGTCAGGTCATCCTACCTGTTGGTCATCCTACCTCTTCAATTTATACTAGCAGGACAATCTGAAAGCATTTAGCACCTTCAGGTCATCCTACATGTTTAATCTATAATAGTAGGACAATCTGACAACATGTTGTACTTTAAGGTCATCCTACTTGTTTAATTTATACTAGTAGGACAATCTGTTAGAGCATTTTGCACCTTCAGGTCATCCTACTTGTTTAATTTATACTAGTAGGACAATCCGAAAGCGTTTTGCACTTTCAGGTCATCCTACCTGTTTCATTTATACTAGTAGGACAATCTGACAGCATTTGGTACAGTCAGGTCATCCCACATGTTGGTCATCCTACATCTTTAATCTATACTAGTAGGACAATCTGAAAGCATTTTGCACTTTCAGGTCATCCTACCTGTTTAATTTATACTAGTAGGACAATCCGACCGCATTTGGTACAGTCAGGTCATCCTACCTGTTGGTCATCCTACCTCTTCAATTTATACTAGTAGGACAATCTAAAAGCATTTTGCACCTTCAGGTTATCCTACATCTTTAATCTATACTAGTAGGACAATCTGAAAGCATTTTGTACAGTCAGGTCATTCTACTTGTTTAATTTATACTAGTAGGACAATCTGACAGCATTTGCTACAGTCAGGTCATCCTACCTGTTGGTCATCCTACCTCTTCAATTTATACTAGTAGGACAATCTAAAAGCATTTTGCACCTTCAGTTTATCCTACATCTTTAATCTATACTAGTAGGACAATCTGAAAGCATTTTGTACAGTCAGGTCATTCTACTTGTTTAATTTATACTAGTAGGACAATCTGACAGCATTTGCTACAGTCAGGTCATCCTACCTGTTGGTCATCCTACCTCTTCAATTTATACTAGTAGGACAATCTGAAAGCATTTAGCACCTTCAGGTTATCCTACATCTTTAATCTATACTAGTAGGACAATCTGAAAGCATTTTGTACAGTCAGGTCATTCTACTTGTTTAATTTATACTAGTAGGACAATCTGAAAGCGTTTTGCACTTTCAGGTCATCCAACCTGTTTAATTTATACTAGTAGGACAATCTGACAGCATTTTGCACTTTCAGGTCATCCTACCTGTTTAATTTATACTAGTAGGACAATCTGACAGCATTTTGCACTTTCAGGTCATCCTACTTGTTTAATTTATACTAGTAGGACAATCTGTTAGAGCATTTTGCACCTTCAGGTCATCCTACTTGTTTAATTTATACTAGTAGGACAATCTGAAAGCGTTTTGCACTTTCAGGTCATCCTACCGGTTTCATTTATACTAGTAGGACAATCTGACAACATTTTGCACTTTCAGGTCATCCTACCTGTTTAATTCATACTAGTAGGACAGTCTGGCAGCATTTTGTGCAGTCAGGTCATACCCGTTTAATTCATACTAGTAGGACAATCTGACAGCATTTGGTACAGTCAGGTCATCCCACATGTTGGTCATCCTACATCTTTAATCTATACTAGTAGGACAATCTGAAAGCATTTTGCACTTTCAGGTCATCCTACCGGTTTAATTTATACTAGTAGGACAATCCAACCGCATTTGGTACAGTCAGGTCATCCTACCTGTTGGTCATCCTACCTCTTCAATTTATACTAGTAGGACAATCTAAAAGCATTTTGCACCTTCAGGTTATCCTACATCTTTAATCTATACTAGTAGGACAATCTGAAAGCATTTTGTACAGTCAGGTCATTCTACTTGTTTAATTTATACTAGTAGGACAATCTGAAAGCGTTTTGCACTTTCAGGTCATCCAACCTGTTTAATTTATACTAGTAGGACAATCCGACAACATTTTGCACTTTCAGGTCATTCTACCCGTTTCATTTATACTAGTAGGACAATCTGAAAGCATTTTGCACTTTCACGTCATCCTACTTGTTTAATTTATACTAGTAGGACAATCTGACAGCATTTGGTACAGTCAGGTCATCCTATATGTTGGTCATCCTACCTCTTCAATTTATACTAGTAGGACAACCTGAAAGCATTTTTCACCTTCAGGTCATCCTACCTGTTTAATTTATACTAGTAGGACAATCTGAAAGCATTTTGGACCTTCAGGTCATCCTACCCGTTTAATTTATTCTAGTAGAACAACCTGACAACATTTTATACTGTCAGGTCATCCTACTTGTTTAATTTGTACTAGTAGGACAATCTGAAAGCATTTTGCACCTTCAGGTTATCTTACATCTTTTATCTATACTAGTAGGACAATCTGAAAGCATTTTGCAGATTCAGGTCATTCTACTTGTTTAATTTATACTAGTTGGACAATCTAAAAGCATTTTGCTCTTTCAGGTCATCCTACCTGTTTCATTTATACTAGTAGGACAATCTGACAGCATTTTGCACTTTCCGGTCATCCTACCTGTTTAATTTATACTAGTAGGACAATCCGACAGCATTTTGCACTTTCAGGTCATCCTACCTGTTTCATTTATACTAGTAGGACAATCTGACAGCATTTCACACTTTCAGGTCATCCTGCCTGTTTAATTTATACTAGTAGGACAATCTGACAGCATTTTGCACATTCAGGTCATCCTACCTGTTTAATTTATACTAGTAGGACAATCTGACAGCATTTTGTACAGTCAGGTCATCCTACCTGTTTAATTCATACTAGTAGGACACTCTGACAGCATTTTGCACTTTCAGGTCATCCTACCTGTTTAATTCATACTAGTAGGACAGTCTGGCAGCATTTTGTGCAGTCAGGTCATACCCGTTTAATTCATACTAGTAGGACAATCTGACAGCATTTGGTACAGTCAGGTCATCCCACATGTTGGTCATCCTACATCTTTAATCTATACTAGTAGGACAATCTGAAAGCATTTTGCACTTTCAGGTCATCCTACCGGTTTAATTTATACTAGTAGGACAATCCAACCGCATTTGGTACAGTCAGGTCATCCTACCTGTTGGTCATCCTACCTCTTCAATTTATACTAGTAGGACAATCTAAAAGCATTTTGCACCTTCAGGTTATCCTACATCTTTAATCTATACTAGTAGGACAATCTGAAAGCATTTTGTACAGTCAGGTCATTCTACTTGTTTAATTTATACTAGTAGGACAATCTGAAAGCGTTTTGCACTTTCAGGTCATCCAACCTGTTTAATTTATACTAGTAGGACAATCCGACAACATTTTGCACTTTCAGGTCATCCTACCCGTTTCATTTATACTAGTAGGACAATCTGAAAGCATTTTGCACTTTCACGTCATCCTACTTGTTTAATTTATACTAGTAGGACAATCTGACAGCATTTGGTACAGTCAGGTCATCCTATATGTTGGTCATCCTACCTCTTCAATTTATACTAGTAGGACAACCTGAAAGCATTTTTCACCTTCAGGTCATCCTACCTGTTTAATTTATACTAGTAGGACAATCTGAAAGCATTTTGGACCTTCAGGTCATCCTACCCGTTTAATTTATTCTAGTAGAACAACCTGACAACATTTTATACTGTCAGGTCATCCTACTTGTTTAATTTGTACTAGTAGGACAATCTGAAAGCATTTTGCACCTTCAGGTTATCTTACATCTTTTATCTATACTAGTAGGACAATCTGAAAGCATTTTGCAGATTCAGGTCATTCTACTTGTTTAATTTAAACTAGTTGGACAATCTAAAAGCATTTTGCTCTTTCAGGTCATCCTACCTGTTTCATTTATACTAGTAGGACAATCTGACAGCATTTTGCACTTTCCGGTCATCCTACCTGTTTAATTTATACTAGTAGGACAATCCGACAGCATTTTGCACTTTCAGGTCATCCTACCTGTTTCATTTATACTAGTAGGACAATCTGACAGCATTTCACACTTTCAGGTCATCCTGCCTGTTTAATTTATACTAGTAGGACAATCTGACAGCATTTTGCACATTCAGGTCATCCTACCTGTTTAATTTATACTAGTAGGACAATCTGACAGCATTTTGTACAGTCAGGTCATCCTACCTGTTTAATTCATACTAGTAGGACAATCTGACAGCATTTGGTACAGTCAGGTCATCCTACATCTTTAATCTATACTAGTAGGACAATCTGAAAGCATTTTGCAGCTTCAGGTCATCCTACCTGTTTAATTTATTCTAGTAGGATAACCTGATAGCATTTTGTAATGTCAGGTCATCCTACTTGTTTAATTTATACTAGTGGGACAATCTGTTAAGGCATTTTGCACCTTCAGGTCATCCTACTTGTTTAATTTATACTAGTAGGACAATCTGAAAGCATTTTGCACCTTCAGGTCATCCTACCTGTTTAATTTATAGTAGTAGGACAATCTGAAAGCATTTTGCACCTTCAGGTCATCCTACCTGTTTAATTTATACTAGTAGGAGAATCTGTTAGAGCTTTTTGCACCTTCAGGTCATCCTACTTGTTTAATTTATACTAGTAGGACAATCTGAAAGCATTTTGCACTTTCACGTCATCCTACTTGTTTAATTTATACTAGTAGGACAATATGACAGCATTTGGTACAGTCAGGGCATCCTAGTTGTTGGTCATCCTACCTCTTCAATTTATACTAGTAGGACAATCTGAAAGCATTTTGCACCTTCAGGTCATCCTACATCTTTAATCTATACTAGTAGGACAATCTGAAAGCATTTTGGACCTTCAAGTCATCCTACTCGTTTAATTTATTCTAGTAGGACAACCTGACAGCATTTTGTACTGTCAGGTCATTCTACTTGTTTAATTTATACTAGTGGGACAATCTGTAAGCGTTTTGAACCTTCAGGTCATCCTACATCTTTAATCTATAATAGTAGGACAATCTGTTAGAGCATTTTGCACCTTCAGGTCATCCTACTTGTTTAATTACTAGTAGGACAATCTGAAAGCATTTTGCACCTTCAGGTAATCCTACCTGTTTAATTTGTACTAGTAGGACTTTCTGACAGCATTTTGCACTTTCAGGTCATCCTACCTGTTTTATTTATACTAGTAGGACAATCTGACAGCATTTTGTACAGTCAGGTCATCCTACCTGTTTAACTTATACTAGTAGGAGAATCTGTTAGAGCTTTTTGCACCTTCAGGTCATCCTACTTGTTTAATTTATACTAGTAGGACAATCTGAAAGCATTTTGCACTTTCCGGTCATCCTACCTGTTTAATTTATAATAGTAGGACAATCTGTTAGAGCATTTTGCACCTTCAGGTCATCCTACTTGTTTAATTACTAGTAGGACAATCTGAAAGAATTTTGCACCTTCAGGTAGTCCTACCTGTTTAATTTGTACTAGTAGGACTTTCTGACAGCATTTTGCACTTTCAGGTCATCCTACTTGTTTAATTTATACTAGTAGGACAATCTGACAACATTTGGTACAGTCAGGGCATCCTAATTGTTAGTAATCCTACCTCTTCAATTTATACTAGTAGGACAATCTGAAAGCATTTTGCACCTTCAGGTCATCCTACATCTATAATCTATACTAGTAGGACAATCTGAAAGCATTTTGGACCTTCAGGTCATCCTACCCGTTTAATTTATTCTAGTAGGACAACCTGACAGCATTTTGTATTGTCAGGTCCTACCTGTTGGTCATCCTACCTCTTCAGTTTATACTAGTAGGACAATCGTGGGCAGTGGGTAGATGCCTCGCATCTGAACGGGAAATGAACGACCCTGCCTTCCACGAGTTTTCTGCTGCCTTGCAGGTCGGCCTTGGCTGGTCAAAGGCTATGGGAGTAAACCCAAATCGAAAATCTGGTACGGAGACCCGTATACTAGTAGGACAATCTGGCAGCATTTTGTACTTTCAGGTCATCCTACATGTTTAATTTATACTAGTAGGACAATCTGGCAGCATTTTGTACAGTCAGGTCATCCTACCTGTTTAATTCATACTAGTAGGACAATCTGACAGCATTTGGTACAGTCAGGTCATCCTACATGTTGGTCATCCTACCTCTTCAATTTATACTAGTAGGACAATCTGAAAGCATTTTGCACCTTCAGGTCATCCTACATCTTTAATCTATAGTAGTAGGACAATCTGAAAGCATTTTGCACCTTCAGGTCATCCTACCTGTTTAATTTATACTAGTAGGAGAATCTGTTAGAGCTTTTTGCACCTTCAGGTCATCCTACTTGTTTAATTTATACTAGTAGGACAATCTGAAAGCATTTTGCACTTTCACGTCATCCTACTTGTTTAATTTACACTAGTAGGACAATATGACAGCATTTGGTACAGTCAGGGCATCCTAGTTGTTGGTCATCCTACCTCTTCAATTTATACTAGTAGGACAATCTGAAAGCATTTTGCACCTTCAGGTCATCCTACATCTTTAATCTATACTAGTAGGACAATCTGAAAGCATTTTGGACCTTCAGGTCATCCTACTCGTTTAATTTATTCTAGTAGGACAACCTGACAGCATTTTGTACTGTCAGGTCATTCTACTTGTTTAATTTATACTAGTGGGACAATCTGTAAGCGTTTTGAACCTTCAGGTCATCCTACATCTTTAATCTATAATAGTAGGACAATCTGTTAGAGCATTTTGCACCTTCAGGTCATCCTACTTGTTTAATTACTAGTAGGACAATCTGAAAGCATTTTGCACCTTCAGGTAATCCTACCTGTTTAATTTGTACTAGTAGGACTTTCTGACAGCATTTTGCACTTTCAGGTCATCCTACCTGTTTTATTTATACTAGTAGGACAATCTGACAGCATTTTGTACAGTCAGGTCATCCTACCTGTTTAATTTATACTAGTAGGACAATCTGAAAGCATTTTGCACTTTCCGGTCATCCTACCTGTTTAATTTATAATAGTAGGACAATCTGTTAGAGCATTTTGCACCTTCAGGTCATCCTACTTGTTTAATTACTAGTAGGACAATCTGAAAGAATTTTGCACCTTCAGGTAATCCTACCTGTTTAATTTGTACTAGTAGGACTTTCTGACAGCATTTTGCACTTTCAGGTCATCCTACTTGTTTAATTTATACTAGTAGGACAATCTGACAACATTTGGTACAGTCAGGGCATCCTAATTGTTAGTAATCCTACCTCTTCAATTTATACTAGTAGGACAATCTGAAAGCATTTTGCACCTTCAGGTCATCCTACATCTATAATCTATACTAGTAGGACAATCTGAAAGCATTTTGGACCTTCAGGTCATCCTACCCGTTTAATTTATTCTAGTAGGACAACCTGACAGCATTTTGTATTGTCAGGTCCTACCTGTTGGTCATCCTACCTCTTCAGTTTATACTAGTAGGACAATCGTGGGCAGTGGGTAGATGCCTCGCATCTGAACAGGAAATGAACGACCCTGCCTTCCACGAGTTTTCTGCTGCCTTGCAGGTCGGCCTTGGCTGGTCAAAGGCTATGGGAGTAAACCCAAATCGAAAATCTGGTACGGAGACCCGTATACTAGTAGGACAATCTGACAGCATTTTGTACTTTCAGGTCATCCTACATGTTTAATTTATACTAGTAGGACAATCTGGCAGCATTTTGTACAGTCAGGTCATCCTACCTGTTTAATTCATACTAGTAGGACAATCTGACAGCATTTGGTACAGTCAGGTCATCCTACATGTTGGTCATCCTACCTCTTCAATTTATACTAGTAGGACAATCTGAAAGCATTTTGCACCTTCAGGTCATCCTACATCTTTAATCTAAACTAGTAGAACAATCTGAAAGCATTTTGCACTTTCAAGTCGTCCTACTTGTTTAATTTATACTAGTAGGACAATCTGACAGCATTTGGTACAGTCAGGTCATCCTACATGTTGGTCATCCTACCTCTTCAATTTATACTAGTAGGACAATCTGAAAGCATTTTGTACCTTCAGGTCATCCTACATCTTTAATCTATACTAGTAGAACAATCTGAAAGCATTTTGGACCTTCAGGTCATCCTACCCGTTTAATTTATTCTAGTAGAACAACCTGACAACATTTTATACTGTCAGGTCATCCTACTTTTTTAATTTGTACTAGTAGGACAATCTGACAGCATTTGGTAAAGTCAGGTCATCCTACCTGTTGGTCATCCTACCTCTTGAATTTATACTAGTAGGACAATCTGAAAGCATTTTGCACCTTCAGGTTATCTTACATCTTTAATCTATACTAGTAGGACAATCTGAAAGCATTTTGCAGATTCAGGTCATTCTACTTGTTTAATTTATACTAGTTGGACAATCTGAAAGCATTTTGCTCTTTCAGGTCATCCTACCTGTTTCATTTATACTAGTAGGACAATCTGACAGCATTTTGCACTTTCCGGTCATCCTACCTTTTTAATTTATACTAGTAGGACAATCCGACAGCATTTTGCACTTTCAGGTCATCCTACCTGTTTCATTTATACTAGTAGGACAATCTGACAGCATTTCACACTTTCAGGTCATCCTGCCTGTTTAATTTATACTAGTAGGACAATCTGACAGCATTTTGCACATTCAGGTCATCCTACTTGTTTAATTCATACTAGTAGGACAATCTGGCAGCATTTTGTACAGTCAGGTCATCCTACCTGTTTAATTCATACTAGTAGGACAATCTGACAGCATTTGGTATAGTCAGGTCATCCTACATCTTTAATCTATACTAGTAGGACAATCTGAAAGCATTTTGCAGCTTCAGGTCATCCTACCTGTTTAATTTATTCTAGTAGGATAACCTGATAGCATTTTGTACTGTCAGGTCATCCTACTTGTTTAATTTATACTAGTGGGACAATCTGTTAGAGCATTTTGCACCTTCAGGTCATCCTACTTGTTTAATTTATACTAGTAGGACAATCTGAAAGCGTTTTGCACCTTCAGGTCATCCTACCTGTTTAATTTATAGTAGTAGGACAATCTGAAAGCATTTTGCACCTTCAGGTCATCCTACCTGTTTAATTTATACTAGTAGAACAATCTGAAAGCATTTTGCACTTTCAAGTCATCCTACTTGTTTAATTTATACTAGTAGGACAATCTGACAGCATTTGGTACAGTCAGGTCATCCTACATGTTGGTCATCCTACCTCTTCAATTTATACTAGTAGGACAATCTGAAAGCATTTTGCACCTTCAGGTCATCCTACATCTTTAATCTATACTAGTAGAACAATCTGAAAGCATTTTGGACCTTCAGGTCATCCTACCCGTTTAATTTATTCTAGTAGAACAACCTGACAACATTTTATACTGTCAGGTCATCCTACTTGTTTAATTTGTACTAGTAGGACAATCTGACAGCATTTGGTAAAGTCAGGTCATCCTACCTGTTGGTCATCCTACCTCTTGAATTTATACTAGTAGGACAATCTGAAAGCATTTTGCACCTTCAGGTTATCTTACATCTTTAATCTATACTAGTAGGACAATCTGAAAGCATTTTGCAGATTCAGGTCATTCTACTTGTTTAATTTATACTAGTCGGACAATCTGAAAGCATTTTGCTCTTTCAGGTCATCCTACCTGTTTCATTTATACTAGTAGGACAATCTGACAGCATTTTGCACTTTCAGGTCATCCTACCTGTTTCATTTATACTAGTAGGACAATCTGACAGCATTTCACACTTTCAGGTCATCCTGCCTGTTTAATTTATACTAGTAGGACAATCTGACAGCATTTTGCACATTCAGGTCATCCTACCTGTTTAATTCATACTAGTAGGACAATCTGGCAGCATTTTGTACAGTCAGGTCATCCTACCTGTTTAATTCATACTAGTAGGACAATCTGACAGCATTTGGTATAGTCAGGTCATCCTACATCTTTAATCTATACTAGTAGGACAATCTGAAAGCATTTTGCAGCTTCAGGTCATCCTACCTGTTTAATTTATTCTAGTAGGATAACCTGATAGCATTTTGTACTGTCAGGTCATCCTACTTGTTTAATTTATACTAGTGGGACAATCTGTTAGAGCATTTTGCACCTTCAGGTCATCCTACTTGTTTAATTTATACTAGTAGGACAATCTGAAAGCGTTTTGCACCTTCAGGTCATCCTACCTGTTTAATTTATAGTAGTAGGACAATCTGAAAGCATTTTGCACCTTCAGGTCATCCTACCTGTTTAATTTATACTAGTAGGACAATCTGAAAGCATTTTGCACCTTCAGGTCATCCTACCTGTTTAATTTATAGTAGTAGGAGAATCTGTTATAGCTTTTTGCACCTTCAGGTCATCCTACCGGTTTAATTTATACTAGTAGGACAATCTGAAAGCACTTTGGCCCTTCAGGTCATCCTACCCGTTTAATTTATTCAAGTAGAACAACCTGACAACATTTTATACCTTCAGGTCATCCTACCTGTTTAATTTGTACTAGTAGGACAATTTGACAGCATTTGGTAAAGTCAGGTCATCCTACCTGTTGGTCATCTTACCTCTTCAATTTATACTAGTAGGACAATCTGAAAGCATTTTGCACCTTCAGGTCATCCTACATCTTTAATCTATAATAGTAGGACAATCTGAAAGCATTTTGCACTTTCAGGTCATCCTACCTGTTTCATTTATACTAGTAGGACAATCTGACAGCATTTTGCACCTTCAGGTCATCCTACCCGTTTAATTTATATTAGTAGGACAATCTGAAAGCGTTTTGCACCTTCAGGTCATCCTACCTGTTTAATTTATACTAATAGGACAATCGTGGGCAGTGGGTAGATGCCTCACATCTGCACGGGAAATGAACGACCCCGCCTTCCACGAGTTTCCTGCTGCCTTGCAGGTCGGCCTTGGCTGGTCAAAGGCTATGGGAGTAAACCCAAATCGAAAATCCGGTACGGAGACCCGTATACTAGTAGGACAATCTGACAGCATTTTGTACTTTCAGGTCATCCTACCTGTTTAATTTATACTAGTAGGACAATCTGACAGCATTTTGTACAGTCAGGTCATCCTACTTGTTTAATTTATACTAGTAGGACAATCTGTTAGAGCATTTTGCACCTTCAGGTCATCCTGCTTGTTTAATTTATACTAGTAGGACAATCTGAAAGCATTTTGCACCTTCAGGTCATCCTACCCGTTTAATTTATACTAGTAGGACAATCTGAAAGCATTTTGCTCCTTTGGGTCATCCTACCTCTGTTTTATACTAGCAGCAAAAAAAGATTGTCTAATGTAGTATATAATCCTACCTGTTCGTTTTATACTATAAGGTGTTATGGTACCATAGACCAGATAAGACAGAGATATAAAAAAGTGAGTTTTATTAAACATGAGCAGTTAAACAGCAGATTATATGGATCTGCAGATGAAATGAAGATGATTGGTTGATGAACACAGGTAATCTCCGCCCATACACTTCTGTAATGTTCCAGATATAACAAGACAATTAACTTTACTTTCCTTGTAGGTAAACAGATGATGACGACAACAGATAACCACACCTTCAGGTCATCCTACATCTTCAATTTATACTACTAGGACAATCTGAAAGCATTTTGCATTTTCAGGTGATCCTATCTGTTTAATTTATATTAGTAGGGCAATCTGACAGCATTTTGTACAGTCAGGTTATCCTACCTTCTAAGTAGGTGGTACTATAATCCCTCCTCTACTTATGTACCCAGGGGTCTCGCTAACTGTGTGAATGGTGATGGTAGGACAAAAAATGCAGTGTGTATATAAATCTATTGTCTGTATTGTAACATATTGTGTAAATAATTTGCTTTATTAAATAATAAAGTTGTCCTCCGAAGAGGGGGGGTGGTGGCGGGCCAAAAAAAGTAGGACAATCTGAAAGCATTTTGCACTTTCACGTCATCCTACTTGTTTAATTTATACTAGTAGGACAATCTGACAGCATTTGGTACAGTCAGGTCATCCTACCTGTTGGTCATCCTACCTCTTCAATTTATACTAGTAGGACCATCTGAAAGCATTTTGCACCTTCAGGTCATCCTACATCTTTAATCTATACTAGTAGGACAATCTGAAAGCATTTTGCACTTTCAGGTCATCCTACCTGTTTAATTTATACTAGTAGGACTATCTGGCAGCATTTTGTACAGTCAGGTCATCCTACCTGTTTAATTTATACTAGTAGGACAATCTGGCAGCATTTTGTACAGTCAGGTCATCCTACCTGTTTAATTCATACTAGTAGGACAATCTGACAGCATTTGGTACAGTCAGGTCATCCTACATGTTGGTCATCCTACCTCTTCAATTTATACTAGTAGGACAATCTGAAAGCATTTTGCACCTTCAGGTCATCCTACATCTTTAATCTAAACTAGTAGAACAATCTGAAAGCATTTTGCACTTTCAAGTCGTCCTACTTGTTTAATTTATACTAGTAGGACAATCTGACAGCATTTGGTACAGTCAGGTCATCCTACATGTTGGTCATCCTACCTCTTCAATTTATACTAGTAGGACAATCTGAAAGCAATTTGTACCTTCAGGTCATCCTACATCTTTAATCTATACTAGTAGAACAATCTGAAAGCATTTTGGACCTTCAGGTCATCCTACCCGTTTAATTTATTCTAGTAGAACAACCTGACAACATTTTATACTGTCAGGTCATTCTACTTTTTTAATTTGTACTAGTAGGACAATCTGACAGCATTTGGTAAAGTCAGGTCATCCTACCTGTTGGTCATCCTACCTCTTGAATTTATACTAGTAGGACAATCTGAAAGCATTTTGCACCTTCAGGTTATCTTACATCTTTAATCTATACTAGTAGGACAATCTGAAAGCATTTTGCAGATTCAGGTCATTCTACTTGTTTAATTTATACTAGTTGGACAATCTGAAAGCATTTTGCTCTTTCAGGTCATCCTACCTGTTTCATTTATACTAGTAGGACAATCTGACAGCATTTTGCACTTTCCGGTCATCCTACCTGTTTAATTTATACTAGTAAGACAATCCGACAGCATTTTGCACTTTCAGGTCATCCTACCTGTTTCATTTATACTAGTAGGACAATCTGACAGCATTTCACACTTTCAGGTCATCCTGCCTGTTTAATTTATACTAGTAGGACAATCTGACAGCATTTTGCACATTCAGGTCATCCTACTTGTTTAATTCATACTAGTAGGACAATCTGGCAGCATTTTGTACAGTCAGGTCATCCTACCTGTTTAATTCATACTAGTAGGACAATCTGACAGCATTTGGTATAGTCAGGTCATCCTACATCTTTAATCTATACTAGTAGGACAATCTGAAAGCATTTTGCAGCTTCAGGTCATCCTACCTGTTTAATTTATTCTAGTAGGATAACTTGATAGCATTTTGTACTGTCAGGTCATCCTACTTGTTTAATTTATACTAGTGGGACAATCTGTTAGAGCATTTTGCACCTTCAGGTCATCCTACTTGTTTAATTTATACTAGTAGGACAATCTGAAAGCGTTTTGCACCTTCAGGTCATCCTACCTGTTTAATTTATAGTAGTAGGACAATCTGAAAGCATTTTGCACCTTCAGGTCATCCTACCTGTTTAATTTATACTAGTAGAACAATCTGAAAGCATTTTGCACTTTCAAGTCATCCTACTTGTTTAATTTATACTAGTAGGACAATCTGACAGCATTTGGTACAGTCAGGTCATCCTACATGTTGGTCATCCTACCTCTTCAATTTATACTAGTAGGACAATCTGAAAGCATTTTGCACCTTCAGGTCATCCTACATCTTTAATCTATACTAGTAGAACAATCTGAAAGCATTTTGGACCTTCAGGTCATCCTACCCGTTTAATTTATTCTAGTAGAACAAACTGACAACATTTTATACTGTCAGGTCATCCTACTTGTTTAATTTGTACTAGTAGGACAATCTGACAGCATTTGGTAAAGTCAGGTCATCCTACCTGTTGGTCATCCTACCTCTTGAATTTATACTAGTAGGACAATCTGAAAGCATTTTGCACCTTCAGGTTATCTTACATCTTTAATCTATACTAGTAGGACAATCTGAAAGCATTTTGCAGATTCAGGTCATTCTACTTGTTTAATTTATACTAGTGGGACAATCTGAAAGCATTTTGCTCTTTCAGGTCATCCTACCTGTTTCATTTATACTAGTAGGACAATCTGACAGCATTTTGCACTTTCAGGTCATCCTACCTGTTTCATTTATACTAGTAGGACAATCTGACAGCATTTCACACTTTCAGGTCATCCTGCCTGTTTAATTTATACTAGTAGGACAATCTGACAGCATTTTGCACAGTCAGGTCATCCTACCTGTTTAATTCATACTAGTAGGACAATCTGACAGCATTTGGTATAGTCAGGTCATCCTACCTGTTTAATTTATACTAGTAGGACAATCTGAAAGCATTTTGCTCTTTCAGGTCATCCTACCTGTTTCATTTATACTAGTAGGACAATCTGACAGCATTTTGCACATTCAGGTCATCCTACCTGTTTAATTTATACTAGTAGGACAATCTGACAGCATTTTGTACAGTCAGGTCATCCTACTTGTTTAATTTATACTAGTAGGACAATCTGTTAGAGCATTTTGCACCTTCAGGTCATCCTGCTTGTTTAATTTATACTAGTAGGACAATCTGAAAGCATTTTGCACCTTCAGGTCATCCTACCCGTTTAATTTATACTAGTAGGACAATCTGAAAGCATTTTGCTCCTTCGGGTCATCCTACCTCTGTTTTATACTAGCAGCAAAAAAAGATTGTCTAATGTAGTATATAATCCTACCTGTTCGTTTTATACTATAAGGTGTTATGGTACCATAGACCAGATAAGACAGAGATATAAAAAAGTGAGTTTTATTAAACATGAGCAGTTAAACAGCAGATTATATGGATCTGCAGATGAAATGAAGATGATTGGTTGATGAACACAGGTAATCTCCGCCCATACACTTCTGTAATGTTCCAGATATAACAAGACAATTAACTTTACTTTCCTTGTAGGTAAACAGATGATGACGACAACAGATAACCACACCTTCAGGTCATCCTACATCTTCAATTTATACTACTAGGACAATCTGAAAGCATTTTGCATTTTCAGGTGATCCTATCTGTTTAATTTATATTAGTAGGGCAATCTGACAGCATTTTGTACAGTCAGGTTATCCTACCTTCTAAGTAGGTGGTACTATAATCCCTCCTCTACTTATGTACCCAGGGGTCTCGCTAACTGTGTGAATGGTGATGGTAGGACAAAAAATGCAGTGTGTATATAAATCTATTGTCTGTATTGTAACATATTGTGTAAATAATTTGCTTTATTAAATAATAAAGTTGTCCTCCGAAGAGGGGGGGTGGTGGCGGGCCAAAAAAAGTAGGACAATCTGAAAGCATTTTGCACTTTCACGTCATCCTACTTGTTTAATTTATACTAGTAGGACAATCTGACAGCATTTGGTACAGTCAGGTCATCCTACCTGTTGGTCATCCTACCTCTTCAATTTATACTAGTAGGACAATCTGAAAGCATTTTGCACCTTCAGGTCATCCTACATCTTTAATCTATACTAGTAGGACAATCTGAAAGCATTTTGCACTTTCAGGTCATCCTACCTGTTTAATTTATACTAGTAGGACTATCTGGCAGCATTTTGTACAGTCAGGTCATCCTACCTGTTTAATTCATACTAGTAGGACAATCTGGCAGCATTGTGTACAGTCAGGTCATCCAACCTGTTTAATTCATACTAGTAGGACAATCTGACAGCATTTGGTACAGTCAGGTCATCTTACATGTTGGTCATCCTACCTCTTCAATTAATACTAGTTGGACAATCTGAAAGCATTTTGCACTTTCAGGTCCTCCTACATCTTTAATCTATACTAGTAGAACAATCTGAAAGCATTTGCACTTTCAAGTCGTCCTACTTGTTTAATTTATACTAGTAGGACAATCTGACAGCATTTGGTACAGTCAGGTCATCCTACATGTTGTTTATCCTACCTCTTCAATTTATACTAGTAGGACAATCTGAAAGCATTTTGTACCTTCAGGTCATCCTACATCTTTAATCTATACTAGTAGAACAATCTGAAAGCATTTTGTACCTTCAGGTCATCCTACCCGTTTAATTTATTCTAGTAGAACAACCTGACAACATTTTATACTGTCAGGTCATCCTACTTTTTTAATTTGTACTAGTAGGACAATCTGACAGCATTTGGTAAAGTCAGGTCATCCTACCTGTTGGTCATCCTACCTCTTGAATTTATACTAGTAGGACAATCTGAAAGCATTTTGCACCTTCAGGTTATCTTACATCTTTAATCTATACTAGTAGGACAATCTGAAAGCATTTTGCAGATTCAGGTCATTCTACTTGTTTAATTTATACTAGTTGGACAATCTGAAAGCATTTTGCTCTTTCAGGTCATCCTACCTGTTTCATTTATACTAGTAGGACAACCTGACAGCATTTTGCACTTTCCGGTCATCCTACCTGTTTAATTTATACTAGTAGGACAATCCGACAGCATTTAGCACTTTCAGGTCATCCTACCTGTTTCATTTATACTAGTAGGACAATCTGACAGCATTTCACACTTTCAGGTCATCCTGCCTGTTTAATTTATACTAGTAGGACAATCTGACAGCATTTTGCACATTCAGGTCATCCTACTTGTTTAATTCATACTAGTAGGACAATCTGGCAGCATTTTGTACAGTCAGGTCATCCTACCTGTTTAATTCATACTAGTAGGACAATCTGACAGCATTTGGTATAGTCAGGTCATCCTACCTGTTTAATTTATACTAGTAGGACAATCTGAAAGCATTTTGTACAGTCAGGTCATCCTACCTGTTTAATTTATACTAATAGGACAATCTGGCAGCATTTTGTACAGTCAGGTCATCCTACTTGTTTAATTTATACTAGTAGGACAATCTGAAAGCATTTTGCACTTTCAGGTCATCCCACTTGTTTAATTTATACTAGTAGGACAATCTGAAAGCCTTTTGAACTTTCAGGTCATCCTACATGTTTATTTATACTAGTAGGACAATCTGACAGCATTTTGCACTTTCAGGTCATCCTACCTGTTTAATTTATACTAGTAGGACAATCTGGCAGCATTTTGTACAGTCAGGTCATCCTACCTGTTTAATTCATACTAGTAGGACAATCTGGCAGCATTTTGTACAGTCAGGTCATCCAACCTGTTTAATTCATACTAGTAGGACAATCTGACAGCATTTGGTACTGTCAGGTGATCTTACATGTTGGTCATCCTACCTCTTCAATTAATACTAGTTGGACGATCTGAAAGCATTTTGCACTTTCAGGTCATCCTACATCTTTAATCTATACTAGTAGGACAATCTGTTAGAGAATTTTGCACCTTCAGGTCATCCTACCTGTTTAATTTTTACTAATAGGACAATCGTGGGCAGTGGGTAGATGCCTCACATCTGCACGGGAAATGAACGACCCCGCCTTCCACGAGTTTCCTGCTGCCTTGCAGGTCGGCCTTGGCTGGTCAAAGGCTATGGGAGTAAACCCAAATCGAAAATCCGGTACGGAGACCCGTATACTAGTAGGACAATCTGACAGCATTTTGTACAGTCAGGTCATCCTACCTGTTTAATTTATACTAGTAGGACAATCTGAAAGCATTTTGTACAGTCAGGTCATCCTACCTGTTTAATTTATACTAATAGGACAATCTGGCAGCATTTTGTACAGTCAGGTCATCCTACTTGTTTAATTTATACTAGTAGGACAATCTGAAAGCATTTTGCACTTTCAGGTCATCCCACTTGTTTAATTTATACTAGTAGGACAATCTGAAAGCCTTTTGAACTTTCAGGTCATCCTACATGTTTATTTATACTAGTAGGACAATCTGACAGCATTTTGCACTTTCAGGTCATCCTACCTGTTTAATTTATACTAGTAGGACAATCTGGCAGCATTTTGTACAGTCAGGTCATCCTACCTGTTTAATTCATACTAGTAGGACAATCTGGCAGCATTTTGTACAGTCAGGTCATCCAACCTGTTTAATTCATACTAGTAGGACAATCTGACAGCATTTGGTACTGTCAGGTGATCTTACATGTTGGTCATCCTACCTCTTCAATTAATACTAGTTGGACAATCTGAAAGCATTTTGCACTTTCAGGTCATCCTACATCTTTAATCTATACTAGTAGGACAATCTGTTAGAGAATTTTGCACCTTCAGGTCATCCTACCTGTTTAATTTTTACTAATAGGACAATCGTGGGCAGTGGGTAGATGCCTCACATCTGCACGGGAAATGAACGACCCCGCCTTCCACGAGTTTCCTGCTGCCTTGCAGGTCGGCCTTGGCTGGTCAAAGGCTATGGGAGTAAACCCAAATCGAAAATCCGGTACGGAGACCCGTATACTAGTAGGACAATCTGACAGCATTTTGTACTTTCAGGTCATCCTACCTGTTTAATTTATACTAGTAGGACAATCTGAAAGCATTTTGTACAGTCAGGTCATCCTACCTGTTTAATTTATACTAGTCGGACAATCTGAAAGCATTTTGCACCTTCAGGTCATCCTTCCTGTTTAATTTATACTAGTAGGAAAATCTCTTAGAGCATTTTGCACCTTCAGGTCATCCTGCTTGTTAAATTTATACTAGTAGGACAATCTGAAAGCATTTTGCACCTTCAGGTCATCCTACCCGTTTAATTTATACTAGTATTAGGACAATCTGAAAGCATTTTGCTCCTTCAGGTCATCCTACCTCTGTTTTATACTAGCAGCAAAAAAAGATTGTCTCATGTAGTATATAATCCTACCTGTTCGTTTTATACTATAAGGTGTTATGGTACCATAGACCAGATAAGACAGAGATATAAAAAAGTGAGTTTTATTAAACATGAGCAGTTAAACAGCAGATTATATGGATCTGCAGATGAAATGAAGATGATTGGTTGATGAACACAGGTAATCTCCGCCCATACACTTCTGTAATGTTCCAGATATAACAAGACAATTAACTTTACTTTCCTTGTAGGTAAACAGATGATGACGACAACAGATAACCACACCTTCAGGTCATCCTACATCTTCAATTTATACTACTAGGACAATCTGAAAGCATTTTGCATTTTCAGGTGATCCTATCTGTTTAATTTATATTAGTAGGGCAATCTGACAGCATTTTGTACAGTCAGGTTATCCTACCTTCTAAGTAGGTGGTACTATAATCCCTCCTCTACTTATGTACCCAGGGGTCTCGCTAACTGTGTGAATGGTGATGGTAGGACAAAAAATGCAGTGTGTATATAAATCTATTGTCTGTATTGTAACATATTGTGTAAATAATTTGCTTTATTAAATAATAAAGTTGTCCTCCGAAAAGGGTGGGTGGTGGTGGGCCAAAAAAAGTAGGACAATCTGAAAGCATTTTGCACTTTCACATCATCCTACTTGTTTAATTTATACTAGTAGGACAATCTGACAGCATTTGGTACAGTCAGGTCATCCTACCTGTTGGTCATCCTACCTCTTCAATTCATACTAGTAGGACAATCTGAAAGCATTTTGCACCTTCAGGTCATCCTACATCTTTAATCTATACTAGTAGGACAATCTGAAAGCATTTTGCACTTTCAGGTCATCCTACCTGTTTAATTTATACTAGTAAGACAATCTGGCAGCATTTTGTACAGTCAGGTCATCCTACCTGTTTAATTCATACTAGTAGGACAATCTGGCAGCATTTTGCACTTTCAGGTCATCCTACATCTTTAATCTATACTAGTAGGACAATCTGTTAGAGAATTTTGCACCTTCAGGTCATCCTACCTGTTTAATTTATACTAATAGGACACTCGTGGGCAGTGGGTAGATGCCTCACATCTGCACGGGAAATGAACGACCCCGCCTTCCTAGAGTTTCCTGCTGCCTTGCAGGTCGGCCTTGGCTGGTCAAAGGCTATGGGAGTAAACCCAAATCGAAAATCCGGTACGGAGACCCATATACTAGTAGGACAATCTGAAAGCGTTTTGCACCTTCAGGTCATCCTACCTGTTTAATTTATACTAATAGGACACTCGTGGGCAGTGGGTAGATGCCTCACATCTGCACGGGAAATGAACGACCCCGCCTTCCTAGAGTTTCCTGCTGCCTTGCAGGTCGGCCTTGGCTGGTCAAAGGCTATGGAAGTAAACCCAATTCGAAAATCCGGTACGGAGACCCGTATACTAGTAGGACAATCTGACAGCATTTTGTACTTTCAGGTCATCCTATCTGTTTAATTTATACTAGTAGGACAATCTGACAGCTTTTTGTACAGTCAGGTCATCCTACCCGTTTAATTTATACTAGTAGGACAATCTGTTAGAGCATTTTACACCTTCAGGTCATCCTACCCATTTAATTTATACTAGTAGGACAATCTGAAAGCATTTTGCACCTTCAGGTCATCCTACCTGTTTAATTTATACTAGTAGGACAATCTGTTAGAGCATTTTGCACCTTCAGGTCATCCTACTTGTTTAATTTATACTAGTAGGACAATCTGACAGCATTTTGTACTTTCAGGTCATCCTATCTGTTTAATTTATACTAGTAGGACAATCTGACAGCTTTTTGTACAGTCAGGTCATCCTACCCGTTTAATTTATACTAGTAGGACAATCTGTTAGAGCATTTTACACCTTCAGGTCATCCTACCCATTTAATTTATACTAGTAGGACAATCTGAAAGCATTTTGCACCTTCAGGTCATCCTACCTGTTTAATTTATACTAGTAGGACAATCTGTTAGAGCATTTTGCACCTTCAGGTCATCCTACTTGTTTAATTTATACTAGTAGGACAATCTGAAAGCATTTTGCACCTTCAGGTCATCCTACCCGTTTAATTTATACTAGTAGGACAATCTGAAAGCGTTTAGCACCTTCAGGTCATCCTATTTGTTTAATTTATACTAGTAGGACAATCTGAAAGCATTTTGCACCTTCAGGTCATCCTACCTGTTTAATTTATTCTAGTAGGATAACCTGATAGCATTTTGTACTGTCAGGTCATCCTACTTGTTTAATTTATACTAGTGGGACAATCTGTTAGAGCATTTTGCACCTTCAGGTCATCCTACTTGTTTAATTTATACTAGTAGGACAATCTGAAAGCGTTTTGCACCTTCAGGTCATCCTACCTGTTTAATTTATAGTAGTAGGACAATCTGAAAGCATTTTGCACCTTCAGGTCATCCTACCTGTTTAATTTATACTAGTAGAACAATCTGAAAGCATTTTGCACTTTCAAGTCATCCTACTTGTTTAATTTATACTAGTAGGACAATCTGACAGCATTTGGTACAGTCAGGTCATCCTACATGTTGGTCATCCTACCTCTTCAATTTATACTAGTAGGACAATCTGAAAGCATTTTGCACCTTCAGGTCATCCTACATCTTTAATCTATACTAGTAGAACAATCTGAAAGCATTTTGGACCTTCAGGTCATCCTACCCGTTTAATTTATTCTAGTAGAACAAACTGACAACATTTTATACTGTCAGGTCATCCTACTTGTTTAATTTGTACTAGTAGGACAATCTGACAGCATTTGGTAAAGTCAGGTCATCCTACCTGTTGGTCATCCTACCTCTTGAATTTATACTAGTAGGACAATCTGAAAGCATTTTGCACCTTCAGGTTATCTTACATCTTTAATCTATACTAGTAGGACAATCTGAAAGCATTTTGCAGATTCAGGTCATTCTACTTGTTTAATTTATACTAGTGGGACAATCTGAAAGCATTTTGCTCTTTCAGGTCATCCTACCTGTTTCATTTATACTAGTAGGACAATCTGACAGCATTTTGCACTTTCAGGTCATCCTACCTGTTTCATTTATACTAGTAGGACAATCTGACAGCATTTCACACTTTCAGGTCATCCTGCCTGTTTAATTTATACTAGTAGGACAATCTGACAGCATTTTGCACATTCAGGTCATCCTACTTGTTTAATTCATACTAGTAGGACAATCTGGCAGCATTTTGTACAGTCAGGTCATCCTACCTGTTTAATTCATACTAGTAGGACAATCTGACAGCATTTGGTATAGTCAGGTCATCCTACCTGTTTAATTTATACTAGTAGGACAATCTGAAAGCATTTTGCTCTTTCAGGTCATCCTACCTGTTTCATTTATACTAGTAGGACAATCTGACAGCATTTTGCACATTCAGGTCATCCTACCTGTTTAATTTATACTAGTAGGACAATCTGACAGCATTTTGTACAGTCAGGTCATCCTACTTGTTTAATTTATACTAGTAGGACAATCTGTTAGAGCATTTTGCACCTTCAGGTCATCCTGCTTGTTTAATTTATACTAGTAGGACAATCTGAAAGCATTTTGCACCTTCAGGTCATCCTACCCGTTTAATTTATACTAGTAGGACAATCTGAAAGCATTTTGCTCCTTCGGGTCATCCTACCTCTGTTTTATACTAGCAGCAAAAAAAGATTGTCTAATGTAGTATATAATCCTACCTGTTCGTTTTATACTATAAGGTGTTATGGTACCATAGACCAGATAAGACAGAGATATAAAAAAGTGAGTTTTATTAAACATGAGCAGTTAAACAGCAGATTATATGGATCTGCAGATGAAATGAAGATGATTGGTTGATGAACACAGGTAATCTCCGCCCATACACTTCTGTAATGTTCCAGATATAACAAGACAATTAACTTTACTTTCCTTGTAGGTAAACAGATGATGACGACAACAGATAACCACACCTTCAGGTCATCCTACATCTTCAATTTATACTACTAGGACAATCTGAAAGCATTTTGCATTTTCAGGTGATCCTATCTGTTTAATTTATATTAGTAGGGCAATCTGACAGCATTTTGTACAGTCAGGTTATCCTACCTTCTAAGTAGGTGGTACTATAATCCCTCCTCTACTTATGTACCCAGGGGTCTCGCTAACTGTGTGAATGGTGATGGTAGGACAAAAAATGCAGTGTGTATATAAATCTATTGTCTGTATTGTAACATATTGTGTAAATAATTTGCTTTATTAAATAATAAAGTTGTCCTCCGAAGAGGGGGGGTGGTGGCGGGCCAAAAAAAGTAGGACAATCTGAAAGCATTTTGCACTTTCACGTCATCCTACTTGTTTAATTTATACTAGTAGGACAATCTGACAGCATTTGGTACAGTCAGGTCATCCTACCTGTTGGTCATCCTACCTCTTCAATTTATACTAGTAGGACAATCTGAAAGCATTTTGCACCTTCAGGTCATCCTACATCTTTAATCTATACTAGTAGGACAATCTGAAAGCATTTTGCACTTTCAGGTCATCCTACCTGTTTAATTTATACTAGTAGGACTATCTGGCAGCATTTTGTACAGTCAGGTCATCCTACCTGTTTAATTCATACTAGTAGGACAATCTGGCAGCATTGTGTACAGTCAGGTCATCCAACCTGTTTAATTCATACTAGTAGGACAATCTGACAGCATTTGGTACAGTCAGGTCATCTTACATGTTGGTCATCCTACCTCTTCAATTAATACTAGTTGGACAATCTGAAAGCATTTTGCACTTTCAGGTCCTCCTACATCTTTAATCTATACTAGTAGAACAATCTGAAAGCATTTGCACTTTCAAGTCGTCCTACTTGTTTAATTTATACTAGTAGGACAATCTGACAGCATTTGGTACAGTCAGGTCATCCTACATGTTGTTTATCCTACCTCTTCAATTTATACTAGTAGGACAATCTGAAAGCATTTTGTACCTTCAGGTCATCCTACATCTTTAATCTATACTAGTAGAACAATCTGAAAGCATTTTGTACCTTCAGGTCATCCTACCCGTTTAATTTATTCTAGTAGAACAACCTGACAACATTTTATACTGTCAGGTCATCCTACTTTTTTAATTTGTACTAGTAGGACAATCTGACAGCATTTGGTAAAGTCAGGTCATCCTACCTGTTGGTCATCCTACCTCTTGAATTTATACTAGTAGGACAATCTGAAAGCATTTTGCACCTTCAGGTTATCTTACATCTTTAATCTATACTAGTAGGACAATCTGAAAGCATTTTGCAGATTCAGGTCATTCTACTTGTTTAATTTATACTAGTTGGACAATCTGAAAGCATTTTGCTCTTTCAGGTCATCCTACCTGTTTCATTTATACTAGTAGGACAATCTGACAGCATTTTGCACTTTCCGGTCATCCTACCTGTTTAATTTATACTAGTAGGACAATCCGACAGCATTTAGCACTTTCAGGTCATCCTACCTGTTTCATTTATACTAGTAGGACAATCTGACAGCATTTCACACTTTCAGGTCATCCTGCCTGTTTAATTTATACTAGTAGGACAATCTGACAGCATTTTGCACATTCAGGTCATCCTACTTGTTTAATTCATACTAGTAGGACAATCTGGCAGCATTTTGTACAGTCAGGTCATCCTACCTGTTTAATTCATACTAGTAGGACAATCTGACAGCATTTGGTATAGTCAGGTCATCCTACCTGTTTAATTTATACTAGTAGGACAATCTGAAAGCATTTTGTACAGTCAGGTCATCCTACCTGTTTAATTTATACTAATAGGACAATCTGGCAGCATTTTGTACAGTCAGGTCATCCTACTTGTTTAATTTATACTAGTAGGACAATCTGAAAGCATTTTGCACTTTCAGGTCATCCCACTTGTTTAATTTATACTAGTAGGACAATCTGAAAGCCTTTTGAACTTTCAGGTCATCCTACATGTTTATTTATACTAGTAGGACAATCTGACAGCATTTTGCACTTTCAGGTCATCCTACCTGTTTAATTTATACTAGTAGGACAATCTGGCAGCATTTTGTACAGTCAGGTCATCCTACCTGTTTAATTCATACTAGTAGGACAATCTGGCAGCATTTTGTACAGTCAGGTCATCCAACCTGTTTAATTCATACTAGTAGGACAATCTGACAGCATTTGGTACTGTCAGGTGATCTTACATGTTGGTCATCCTACCTCTTCAATTAATACTAGTTGGACGATCTGAAAGCATTTTGCACTTTCAGGTCATCCTACATCTTTAATCTATACTAGTAGGACAATCTGTTAGAGAATTTTGCACCTTCAGGTCATCCTACCTGTTTAATTTTTACTAATAGGACAATCGTGGGCAGTGGGTAGATGCCTCACATCTGCACGGGAAATGAACGACCCCGCCTTCCACGAGTTTCCTGCTGCCTTGCAGGTCGGCCTTGGCTGGTCAAAGGCTATGGGAGTAAACCCAAATCGAAAATCCGGTACGGAGACCCGTATACTAGTAGGACAATCTGACAGCATTTTGTACAGTCAGGTCATCCTACCTGTTTAATTTATACTAGTAGGACAATCTGAAAGCATTTTGTACAGTCAGGTCATCCTACCTGTTTAATTTATACTAATAGGACAATCTGGCAGCATTTTGTACAGTCAGGTCATCCTACTTGTTTAATTTATACTAGTAGGACAATCTGAAAGCATTTTGCACTTTCAGGTCATCCCACTTGTTTAATTTATACTAGTAGGACAATCTGAAAGCCTTTTGAACTTTCAGGTCATCCTACATGTTTATTTATACTAGTAGGACAATCTGACAGCATTTTGCACTTTCAGGTCATCCTACCTGTTTAATTTATACTAGTAGGACAATCTGGCAGCATTTTGTACAGTCAGGTCATCCTACCTGTTTAATTCATACTAGTAGGACAATCTGGCAGCATTTTGTACAGTCAGGTCATCCAACCTGTTTAATTCATACTAGTAGGACAATCTGACAGCATTTGGTACTGTCAGGTGATCTTACATGTTGGTCATCCTACCTCTTCAATTAATACTAGTTGGACAATCTGAAAGCATTTTGCACTTTCAGGTCATCCTACATCTTTAATCTATACTAGTAGGACAATCTGTTAGAGAATTTTGCACCTTCAGGTCATCCTACCTGTTTAATTTTTACTAATAGGACAATCGTGGGCAGTGGGTAGATGCCTCACATCTGCACGGGAAATGAACGACCCCGCCTTCCACGAGTTTCCTGCTGCCTTGCAGGTCGGCCTTGGCTGGTCAAAGGCTATGGGAGTAAACCCAAATCGAAAATCCGGTACGGAGACCCGTATACTAGTAGGACAATCTGACAGCATTTTGTACTTTCAGGTCATCCTACCTGTTTAATTTATACTAGTAGGACAATCTGAAAGCATTTTGTACAGTCAGGTCATCCTACCTGTTTAATTTATACTAGTCGGACAATCTGAAAGCATTTTGCACCTTCAGGTCATCCTTCCTGTTTAATTTATACTAGTAGGAAAATCTCTTAGAGCATTTTGCACCTTCAGGTCATCCTGCTTGTTAAATTTATACTAGTAGGACAATCTGAAAGCATTTTGCACCTTCAGGTCATCCTACCCGTTTAATTTATACTAGTATTAGGACAATCTGAAAGCATTTTGCTCCTTCAGGTCATCCTACCTCTGTTTTATACTAGCAGCAAAAAAAGATTGTCTCATGTAGTATATAATCCTACCTGTTCGTTTTATACTATAAGGTGTTATGGTACCATAGACCAGATAAGACAGAGATATAAAAAAGTGAGTTTTATTAAACATGAGCAGTTAAACAGCAGATTATATGGATCTGCAGATGAAATGAAGATGATTGGTTGATGAACACAGGTAATCTCCGCCCATACACTTCTGTAATGTTCCAGATATAACAAGACAATTAACTTTACTTTCCTTGTAGGTAAACAGATGATGATGACAACAGATAACCACACCTTCAGGTCATCCTACATCTTCAATTTATACTACTAGGACAATCTGAAAGCATTTTGCATTTTCAGGTGATCCTATCTGTTTAATTTATATTAGTAGGGCAATCTGACAGCATTTTGTACAGTCAGGTTATCCTACCTTCTAAGTAGGTGGTACTATAATCCCTCCTCTACTTATGTACCCAGGGGTCTCGCTAACTGTGTGAATGGTGATGGTAGGACAAAAAATGCAGTGTGTATATAAATCTATTGTCTGTATTGTAACATATTGTGTAAATAATTTGCTTTATTAAATAATAAAGTTGTCCTCCGAAGAGGGTGGGTGGTGGTGGGCCAAAAAAAGTAGGACAATCTGAAAGCATTTTGCACTTTCACATCATCCTACTTGTTTAATTTATACTAGTAGGACAATCTGACAGCATTTGGTACAGTCAGGTCATCCTACCTGTTGGTCATCCTACCTCTTCAATTCATACTAGTAGGACAATCTGAAAGCATTTTGCACCTTCAGGTCATCCTACATCTTTAATCTATACTAGTAGGACAATCTGAAAGCATTTTGCACTTTCAGGTCATCCTACCTGTTTAATTTATACTAGTAAGACAATCTGGCAGCATTTTGTACAGTCAGGTCATCCTACCTGTTTAATTCATACTAGTAGGACAATCTGGCAGCATTTTGCACTTTCAGGTCATCCTACATCTTTAATCTATACTAGTAGGACAATCTGTTAGAGAATTTTGCACCTTCAGGTCATCCTACCCGTTTAATTTATACTAGTAGGACAATCTGAAAGCGTTTTGCACCTTCAGGTCATCCTACCTGTTTAATTTATACTAATAGGACACTCGTGGGCAGTGGGTAGATGCCTCACATCTGCACGGGAAATGAACGACCCCGCCTTCCTAGAGTTTCCTGCTGCCTTGCAGGTCGGCCTTGGCTGGTCAAAGGCTATGGGAGTAAACCCAAATCGAAAATCCGGTACGGAGACCCATATACTAGTAGGACAATCTGAAAGCGTTTTGCACCTTCAGGTCATCCTACCTGTTTAATTTATACTAATAGGACACTCGTGGGCAGTGGGTAGATGCCTCACATCTGCACGGGAAATGAACGACCCCGCCTTCCTAGAGTTTCCTGCTGCCTTGCAGGTCGGCCTTGGCTGGTCAAAGGCTATGGAAGTAAACCCAATTCGAAAATCCGGTACGGAGACCCGTATACTAGTAGGACAATCTGACAGCATTTTGTACTTTCAGGTCATCCTATCTGTTTAATTTATACTAGTAGGACAATCTGACAGCTTTTTGTACAGTCAGGTCATCCTACCCGTTTAATTTATACTAGTAGGACAATCTGTTAGAGCATTTTACACCTTCAGGTCATCCTACCCATTTAATTTATACTAGTAGGACAATCTGAAAGCATTTTGCACCTTCAGGTCATCCTACCTGTTTAATTTATACTAGTAGGACAATCTGTTAGAGCATTTTGCACCTTCAGGTCATCCTACTTGTTTAATTTATACTAGTAGGACAATCTGACAGCATTTTGTACTTTCAGGTCATCCTATCTGTTTAATTTATACTAGTAGGACAATCTGACAGCTTTTTGTACAGTCAGGTCATCCTACCCGTTTAATTTATACTAGTAGGACAATCTGTTAGAGCATTTTACACCTTCAGGTCATCCTACCCATTTAATTTATACTAGTAGGACAATCTGAAAGCATTTTGCACCTTCAGGTCATCCTACCTGTTTAATTTATACTAGTAGGACAATCTGTTAGAGCATTTTGCACCTTCAGGTCATCCTACTTGTTTAATTTATACTAGTAGGACAATCTGAAAGCATTTTGCACCTTCAGGTCATCCTACCCGTTTAATTTATACTAGTAGGACAATCTGAAAGCGTTTAGCACCTTCAGGTCATCCTATTTGTTTAATTTATACTAGTAGGACAATCTGAAAGCATTTTGCACCTTCAGGTCATCCTACCCGTTTAATTTATACTAGTAGGACAATCTGAAAGCGTTTAGCACCTTCAGGTCATCCTACCTGTTTAATTTATACTAATAGGACAATCGTGAGCAGTGGGTAGATGCCTCACATCTGCACGGGAAATGAACGACCCCGCCTTCCACGAGTTTTCTGCTGCCTTGCAGGTCAAAGGCTATGGGAGTAAACCCAAATCGAAAATCCGGTACGGAGACCCATATACTAGTAGGACAATCTCAAAGCATTTTGCACCTTCAGGTCATCCTACCCGTTTAATTTATACTAGTAGGACAATCAGAAAGCGTTTAGCACCTTCAGGTCATCCTACCTGTTTAATTTATACTAATAGGACAATCGTGGGCAGTGGGTAGATGCCTCACATCTGCACGGGAAATGAACGACCCCGCATTCCACGAGTTTCCAGCTGCCTTGCAGGTCGGCCTTGGCTGGTCAAAGGCTATGGGAGTAAACCCAAATCGAAAATCCGGTACGGAGACCCATATACTAGTAGGACAATCTGAAAGCATTTTGCACCTTCAGGTCATCCTACCCATTTAATTTATACTAGTAGGGCAATCTGAAAGCATTTTGCACCTTTAGGTCATCCTACATCTTTAATCTATAATAGTAGGACAATCTGAAAGAATTTTGGACCTTCAGGTCATCCTACCTGTTTAATTTATACTAGTAGGACAATCTGACAGCATTTTGCACTTTCAGGTCATCCTACCTGTTTAATTTATACAAGTAGGACAGTCCGACAGCATTTTGCACTTTTAGGTCATCCTACCGGTTTCATTTATACTAGTAGGACAATCTGGCAGCATTTTGCACCTTCAGGTCATCCTACTTGTTTAATTTATACTAGTATGACAATCTGAAAGCATTTTGCACCTTCAGATCATCCTACCCATTTAATTTATACTAGTAGGACAATCTTAAAGCATTTTGCACCTTCAGCTCATCCTACCTGTTTAATTTATACTAATAGGCCAATCGTGGGCAATGGGTAGATGCCTTGCATCTGCACGGGAAATGAACGACCCCGCCTTCCACGAGTTTCCTGCTGCCTTGCAGGTCGGCCTTGGCTGGTCAAAGGCTATGGGAGTAAACCCAAATCGAAAATCCGGTACGGAGACCCGTATACTAGTAGGACAATCTGACAGCATTTCGTACTTTCAGGTCATCCTACCTGTTTAATTTATACTAGTAGGACAATCTGACAGCATTTTGTACAGTCAGGTCATCCTACTTGTTTAATTTATACTAGTAGGACAATCTGTTAGAGCATTTTGCACCTTCAGGTCATCCTGCTTGTTTAATTTATACTAGTAGGACAATCTGAAAGCATTTTGCACCTTCAGGTCATCCTACCCGTTTAATTTATACTAGTAGGCAGTGTCGGCGCCACGAGCGGGCCCTAGGGGGCATGGCCCGGCCACTTGAGTCACTGTCCCCCCTTACTTCTCAAAATAACAATGAACTTAGTTATTAAAAAAATGTGATGCAAATACATTTGGTTATACAATGAATACTGATTAAAATTCGGAGTATAATTAATAAAAAATAATAATTAAAATACTAACCCACAATGCAATGCTAACATTTTCAGCCAGTTACATACACGCAGCCACTGTCACGTTCGGGGGCTCAATCGCCATGTGTGAGAACTCATTTTCTGTCTAAATAATGTATACTTGTAAGTCTTGGCATTTGAGCAAGACGAAGAAATTTCGCGACAAATAAAAGGACCTTCTTAAAAAGTTGAAAAAAGTCCTCTCGTCGCCTGCAGCTCTTCTGAAGGTAAAACGCATAGTTCATTCTGGTGTTAGATATGTCAGTAACATTGTTTTCTTTTGCTGTTATTTGGTTATGTACTGGTCTTTATGATTTACGTGAGTTATCCAGTCTTGCACTTTAACGTCTTTATAAGTTATGGTTTTACTATAGTGAGGGATTTATTTAACAACTTGGCTGGCTGTAACAATCCCGCTAATTTCACGGCTAGTTGCTATATGATTAAATATATAGACATAACATTTTGATTTGATGTCTTTTATTAGCTTATTTTAAAGAAATACAAACCTTCTGGGAAAACGTTTCCAGACGCGTTAAAACAAGTTAAAAGTCAAAAGACGAACATTCGGTTTAATCATTGTAAATACAATCTCATATACGTGATTAATTATGCATATTTATTCTGTATTAATTCGTAACTGTCTCTGTTAACGTGACTCGCTCGCAGTACCCGGGTTAGGCTGTGTTTCAGGCGGTTGTTCAAGGAATAAAATACCTTTGAATGTTGCGACTGGCCAATCAGTACCAAGCATTTTACAGTGCCATGTAGTAATAATAATAATAAAATAATAAGATGAACCAGGTGCCCCCACAGTAAAACAGGAGGCCCGCTCATTCTGTATTCTCTGGCGCCGACACTGCTAGTAGGACAATCTGAAAGCATTTTGCTTCTTCAGGACATCCTACCTCTGTTTTATACTAGCAGCAAAAAAAGATTGTCTCATGTAGTATATAATCCTACCTGTTCGTTTTATACTATAAGGTGTTATGGTACCATAGACCAGATAAGACAGAGATATAAAAAAGTGAGTTTTATTAAACATGAGCAGTTAAACAGCAGATTATATGGATCTGCAGATGAAATGAAGATGATTGGTTGATGAACACAGGTAATCTCCGCCCATACACTTCTGTAATGTTCCAGATATAACAAGACAATTAACTTTACTTTCCTTGTAGGTAAACAGATGATGACGACAACAGATAACCACACCTTCAGGTCATACTACATACTAGGACAATCTGAAAGCATTTTGCATTTTCAGGTGATCCTATCTGTTTAATTTATATTAGTAGGGCAATCTGACAGCATTTTGTACAGTCAGGTTATCCTACCTTCTAAGTAGGTGGTACTATAATCCCTCCTCTACTTATGTACCCAGGGGTCTAGCTAAACTGTGTGAATGGTGATGGTAGGACAAAAAATGCAGTGTGTATATAAATCTATTGTCTGTATTGTAACATATTGTGTAAATAATTTGCTTTATTAAATAATAAAGTTGTCCTCCGAAGAGGTGGGGTGGTGGCGGGCCAAAAAAAGTAGGACAATCTGAAAGCATTTTGCACTTTCACGTCATCCTACTTGTTTAATTTATACTAGTAGGACAATCTGACAGCATTTGGTACAGTCAGGTCATCCAACCTGTTTAATTCATACTAGTAGGACAATCTGACAGCATTTGGTACAGTCAGGTCATGTTACATGTTGGTCATCCTACCTCTTCAATTAATACTAGTTGGACAATCTGAAAGCATTTTGCACCTTCAGGTCATCCTACATCTTTAATCTATACTAGTAGGACAATCTGTTAGAGCATTTTGCACCTTCAGGTCATCCTACTTGTTTAATTTATACTAGTAGGACAATCTGAAAGCATTTTGCACCTTCAGGTCATCCTACCCGTTAAATTTATACTAGTAGGACAATCTAAAAACGTTTTGCACCTTCAGTTCATCCTACCTGTTTAATTTATACTAATAGGACAATCGTGGGCAGTGGGTAGATGCCTCACATCTGCACGGGAAATGAGCGACCCCGCCTTCCACGAGTTTCCTGCTGCCTTGCAGGTCGGCCTTGGCTGGTCAAAGGCTATGGGAGTAAACCCAAATCGAAAATCCTGTACGGAGACCTGTATACTAGTAGGCCAATCTGACAGCATTTTGTACTTTCAGGTCATCCTATCTGTTTAATTTTTATTAGTAGGGCAATCTGACAGCATTTGCTAGTCAGGTCATCCTACCTGTTGGTCATCCTACCTCTTCAATTTATATAAGTAGGACAATCTGAAAGCATTTTGCACCTTCAGGTCATCCTACATCTTTAATCTATACTAGTAGGACAATCTGACAACATTATGTACTTTAAGGTCATCCTACCCGTTTAATTTATACTAGTAGGACAATCTGACAACATTTTGCACTTTCAGGTCATCCTACCTGTTTAATTCATACTAGTAGGACAATCTGTTAGAGCATTTTGCACCTTCAGGTCATCCTACTTGTTTACTTTATACTAGTAGGACAATCTGTTAGAGCATTTTGCACCTTCAGGTCATCCTACTTGTTTACTTTATACTAGTAGGACAATCTGAAAGCGTTTTGCACTTTCAGGTCATCCTACCTGTTTCATTTATACTAGTAGGACAATCTGACAACATTTTGCACTTTCAGGTCATCCTACCTGTTTAATTCATACTAGTAGGACAGTCTGGCAGCACTTTGTACAGTGAGGTCATACCCGTTTAATTCATACTAGTAGGACAATCTGACAGCATTTGGTACAGTCAGGTCATCCCACATGTTTTTCATCCTACATCTTTAATCTATACTAGTAGGACAATCTGAAAGCATTTTGCACTTTCAGGTCATCCTACCTGTTTAATTTATACTAGTAGGACAATCCGACAGCATTTTGCACTTTCAGGTCATCCTACCAGTTTAATTTATACTAGTAGGACAATCTGACAGCATTTTGCACTTTCAGGTCATTCTACCCCTTTAATTTATACTTGTAGGACAACCTGACGACAGCATTTTGCAGCTTCAGGTCATCCTACCTGTTTAATTTATACTAGTAGGACTATCTGAAAGCATTTTGGACCTTCAGGTCATCCTACCCGTTTAATTTATACTAGTAGGACAACCTGACAGCATCTTGCACCTTCAGGTCATCCTACTTGTTTAATTTATACTAGTAGGACAATCTGACAGCATTTGGTACAGTCAGGTCATCCTACATGTTGGTCATCCTACCTCTTCAATTTATACTAGTAGGACAATCTGAAAGCATTTTTCACCTTCAGGTCATCCTACATCTTTAATCTATACTAGTAGAACAATCTGAAAGCATTTTGCAGCTTCAGGTCATCCTACCCGTTTAATTTAAACTAGTAGGAAAATCTGAAAGCATTTTGCACCTTCAGGTCATCCTACCCGTTTAATTTATACTAGTATTAGGACAATCTGAAAGCATTTTGCTCCGTCAGGTCATCCTACCTCTGTTTTATACTAGCAGCAAAAAAAGATTGTCTCATGTGGTATATAATCCTACCTGTTCGTTTTATACTATAAGGTGTTATGGTACCATAGACCAGATAAGATAGAGATATAAAAAAGTGAGTTTTATTAAACATGAGCAGTTAAACAGCAGATTATATGGATCTGCAGATGAAATGAAGATGATTGGTTGATGAACACAGGTAATCTCCGCCCATACACTTCTGTAATGTTCCAGATATAACAAGACAATTAACTTTACTTTCCTTGTAGGTAAACAGATGATGACGACAACAGATAACCACACCTTCAGGTCATCCTACATCTTCAATTTATACTACTAGGACAATCTGAAAGCATTTGGTACAGTCAGGTCATCCCACATGTTTTTCATCCTACATCTTTAATCTATACTAGTAGGACAATCTGAAAGCATTTTGCACTTTCAGGTCATCCTACCTGTTTAATTTATACTAGTAGGACAATCCGACAGCATTTTGCACTTTCAGGTCATCCTACCAGTTTAATTTATACTAGTAGGACAATCTGACAGCATTTTGCACTTTCAGGTCATTCTACCCATTTAATTTATACTTGTAGGACAAGCTGACGACAGCATTTTGCAGCTTCAGGTCATCCTACCTGTTTAATTTATACTAGTAGGACTATCTGAAAGCATTTTGGACCTTCAGGTCATCCTACCCGTTTAATTTATACTAGTAGGACAATCTGACAGCATTTGGTACAGTCAGGTCATCCTACATGTTGGTCATCCTACCTCTTCAATTTATACTAGTAGGACAATCTGAAAGCATTTTTCACCTTCAGGTCATCCTACATCTTTAATCTATACTAGTAGAACAATCTGAAAGCATTTTGCAGCTTCAGGCCATCCTACCTGTTTAATTTATACTAGTAGGACAATCTGAAAGCATTTTGGACCTTCAGGTCATCCTACCCGTTTAATTTAAACTAGTAGGACAATCTGAAAGCATTTTGCACCTTCAGGTCATCCTACCCGTTTAATTTATACTAGTATTAGGACAATCTGAAAGCATTTTGCTCCTTCAGGTCATCCTACCTCTGTTTTATACTAGCAGCAAAAAAAGATTGTCTCATGTAGTATATAATCCTACCTGTTCGTTTTATACTATAAGGTGTTATGGTACCATAGACCAGATAAGACAGAGATATAAAAAAGTGAGTTTTATTAAACATGAGCAGTTAAACAGCAGATTATATGGATCTGCAGATGAAATGAAGATGATTGGTTGATGAACACAGGTAATCTCCGCCCATACACTTCTGTAATGTTCCAGATATAACAAGACAATTAACTTTACTTTCCTCGTAGGTTAACAGATGATGACGACAACAGATAACCACACCTTCAGGTCATCCTACATCTTCAATTTATACTACTAGGACAATCTGAAAGCATTTGGCTTTTTAAGGTGATCCTATCTGTTTAATTTATATTAGTAGGGCAATCTGACAGCATTTTGTACAGTCAGGTAATCCTACCTTCTAAGTAGGTGGTACTATAATCCCTCCTCTACTTATGTACCCAAGGGGTCTCGCTAAACTGTGTGAATGGTGATGGTAGGACAAATAATGCAGTGTGTATATAAATCTATTCTCTGTATTGTAACATATTGTGTAAATAATTTGCTTGATTAAATAATAAAGTTGTCCTCCGAAGAGGGGGGGTGGCGGCGGGCCAAAAAGAATAGGACAATCTGAAAGCATTTTGCACTTTCACGTCATCCTACTTGTTTAATTTATACTAGTAGGACAATCTGACAGCATTTGGTACAGTCAGGTCATCCTACCTGTTGGTCATCCTACCTCTTCAATTTATACTAGTAGGACAATCTGAAAGCATTTTGCACCTTCAGGTCATCCTACATCTTTAATCTATACTAGTAGGACAATCTGAAAGCATTTTGGACCTTCAGGTCATCCTACCTGTTTAATTTATACTAGTAGGACAATCTGACAACATTTTGTACTTTAAGGTCATCCTATTTGTTACATTTAAACTAGTAGGACAATCTGTTACAGCATTTTGCACCTTCAGGTCATCCTACTTGTTTAATTTATACTAGTAGGACAATCTGAAAGCATTTTGCCCTTTCAGGTCATCCTACTTGTTTAATTTATACTAGTAGGACAATCTGAAAGCATTTTGCACTTTCAGGTCATCCTACATGTTTATTTATACTAGTAGGACAATCTGACAGCATTTTGCACTTTCAGGTCATCCTACCCGTTTAATTTATACTAGTAGGACAATCTGGCAGCATTTTGTACAGTCAGTTCATCCTACCTGTTTAATTCATACTAGTAGGACAATTTGGCAGCATTTTGTACAGTCAGGTCATCCAACCTGTTTAATTCATACTAGTAGGACAATATGACAGCATTTGGTACTGTCAGGTCATCTTACATGTTGGTCATCCTACCTCTTCAATTAATACTAGTTGGACAATCTGAAAGCATTTTGCACTTTCAGGTCATCCTACATCTTTAATCTATACTAGTAGGACAATCTGTTAGAGAATTTTGCACCTTCAGGTCATCCTACCCGTTTAATTGATACTAGTAGGACAATCTGAAAGCGTTTTGCACCTTCAGGTCATCCTACCTGTTTAATTTTTACTAATAGGACAATCGTGGGCAGTGGGTAGATGCCTCACATCTGCACGGGAAATGAACGACCCCACCTTCCACGAGTTTCCTGCTGCCTTGCAGGTCGGCCTTGGCTGGTCAAAGGCTATGGGAGTAAACCCAATTCGAAAATCCGGTACGGAGACTGGTATACTAGTAGGACAATCTGACAGCATTTTGTACTTTCAGGTCATCCTACCCGTTTAATTTATACTAGTAGGACAATCTGTTAGAGCATTTTGCACCTTAAGGTCATCCTACCCATTTAATTTATACTAGTAGGACAATCTGAAAGCATTTTGCACCTTCAGGTCATCCTACCTGTTTAATTTATACTAGTAGGACAATCTGTTAGAGCATTTTGCACCTTCAGGTCATCCTACTTGTTTAATTTATACTAGTAGGACAATCTGAAAGCATTTTGCACCTTCAGGTCATCCTACTTGTTTAATTTATACTAGTAGGACAATCTGACAGCATTTGGTACAGTCAGGTCATCCTACCTGTAGGTCATCCTACCTCTTCAACTTATACTAGTAGGACAATCCGACAGCATTTTGCACTTTCAGGTCATCCTACCCGTTTTATTTATACTAGTAGGACAATCTGAAAGCATTTTGCACTTTCACGTCATCCTACTTGTTTAATTTATACTAGTAGGACAATCTGACAGCATTTGGTACAGTCAGGTCATCCTACATGTTGGTCATCCTACCTCTTCAATTTATACTAGTAGGACAACCTGAAAGCATTTTTCACATTCAGGTCATCCTACATCTTTAATCTATACTAGTAGAACAATCTGAAAGCATTTTGCAGCTTCAGGCCATCCTACCTGTTTAATTTATACTAGTAGGACAATCTGAAAGCATTTTGGACCATCAGGTCATCCTACCCGTTTAATTTATTCTAGTAGAACAACCTGACAACATTTTATACTGTCAGGTCATCCTACTTGTTTAATTTGTACTAGTAGGACAATCTGAAAGCATTTTGCACCTTCAGGTTATCTTACATCTTTTATCTATACTAGTAGGACAATCTGAAAGCATTTTGCAGATTCAGGTCATTCTACTTGTTTAATTTATACTAGTTGGACAATCTAAAAGCATTTTGCTCTTTCAGGTCATCCTACCTGTTTCATTTATACTAGTAGGACAATCTGACAGCATTTTGCACTTTCCGGTCATCCTACCTGTTTAATTTATACTAGTAGGACAATCCGACAGCATTTTGCACTTTCAGGTCATCCTACCTGTTTCATTTATACTAGTAGGACAATCTGACAGCATTTCACACTTTCAGGTCATCCTGCCTGTTTAATTTATACTAGTAGGACAATCTGACAGCATTTTGCACATTCAGGTCATCCTACCTGTTTAATTTATACTAGTAGGACAATCTGACAGCATTTTGTACAGTCAGGTCATCCTACCTGTTTAATTCATACTAGTAGGACAATCTGACAGCATTTGGTACAGTCAGGTCATCCTACATCTTTAATCTATACTAGTAGGACAATCTGAAAGCATTTTGCAGCTTCAGGTCATCCTACCTGTTTAATTTATTCTAGTAGGATAACCTGATAGCATTTTGTAATGTCAGGTCATCCTACTTGTTTAATTTATACTAGTGGGACAATCTGTTAAGACATTTTGCACCTTCAGGTCATCCTACTTGTTTAATTTATACTAGTAGGACAATCTGAAAGCATTTTGCACCTTCAGGTCATCCTACCTGTTTAATTTGTAGTAGTAGGACAATCTGAAAGCATTTTGCACCTTCAGGTCATCCTACCTGTTTAATTTATACTAGTAGGACAATCTGAAAGCATTTTGGACCTTCAGGTCATCCTACCCGTTTAATTTATTCTAGTAGGACAACCTGATAGCATTTTGCACTTTCAGGTCATCCTACCTGTTTAATTTATACTAGTAGGACAATCTGACAGCATTTTGTACAGTCAGGTCATCCTACCTGTTTAATTCATACTAGTAGGACAATCTGACAGCATTTGGTACAGTCAGGTCATCCTACATCTTTAATCTATACTAGTAGGACAATCTGAAAGCATTTTGCAGCTTCAGGTCATCCTACCTGTTTAATTTATTCTAGTAGGATAACCTGATAGCATTTTGTAATGTCAGGTCATCCTACTTGTTTAATTTAAACTAGTGGGACAATCTGTTAAGGCATTTTGCACCTTCAGGTCATCCTACTTGTTTAATTTATACTAGTAGGACAATCTGAAAGCATTTTGCACCTTCAGGTCATCCTACCTGTTTAATTTATAGTAGTAGGACAATCTGAAAGCATTTTGCACCTTCAGGTCATCCTACCCGTTTAATTTATACTAGTAGGACAACCTGACAGCATCTTGCACCTTCAGGTCATCCTACTTGTTTAATTTATACTAGTAGGACAATCTGATAACATTTGGTACAGTCAGGGCATCCTAATTGTTAGTAATCCTACCTCTTCAATTTATACTAGTAGGACAATCTGAAAGCATTTTGCACCTTCAGGTCATCCTACATCTATAATCTATACTAGTAGGACAATCTGAAAGCATTTTGGACCTTCAGGTCATCCTACCCGTTTAATTTATTCTAGTAGGACAACCTGACAGCATTTTGTATTGTCAGGTCCTACCTGTTGGTCATCCTACCTCTTCAGTTTATACTAGTAGGACAATCGTGGGCAGTGGGTAGATGCCTCGCATCTGAACGGGAAATGAACGACCCTGCCTTCCACGAGTTTTCTGCTGCCTTGCAGGTCGGCCTTGGCTGGTCAAAGGCTATGGGAGTAAACCCAAATCGAAAATCTGGTACGGAGACCCGTATACTAGTAGGACAATCTGGCAGCATTTTGTACTTTCAGGTCATCCTACATGTTTAATTTATACTAGTAGGACAATCTGGCAGCATTTTGTACAGTCAGGTCATCCTACCTGTTTAATTTATACTAGTAGGACAATCTGAAAGCATTTTGCACTTTCACGTCATCCTACTTGTTTAATTTACACTAGTAGGACAATATGACAGCATTTGGTACAGTCAGGGCATCCTAGTTGTTGGTCATCCTACCTCTTCAATTTATACTAGTAGGACAATCTGAAAGCATTTTGCACCTTCAGGTCATCCTACATCTTTAATCTATACTAGTAGGACAATCTGAAAGCATTTTGGACCTTCAGGTCATCCTACTCGTTTAATTTATTCTAGTAGGACAACCTGACAGCATTTTGTACTGTCAGGTCATTCTACTTGTTTAATTTATACTAGTGGGACAATCTGTAAGCGTTTTGAACCTTCAGGTCATCCTACATCTTTAATCTATAATAGTAGGACAATCTGTTAGAGCATTTTGCACCTTCAGGTCATCCTACTTGTTTAATTACTAGTAGGACAATCTGAAAGCATTTTGCACCTTCAGGTAATCCTACCTGTTTAATTTGTACTAGTAGGACTTTCTGACAGCATTTTGCACTTTCAGGTCATCCTACCTGTTTTATTTATACTAGTAGGACAATCTGACAGCATTTTGTACAGTCAGGTCATCCTACCTGTTTAATTTATACTAGTAGGACAATCTGAAAGCATTTTGCACTTTCCGGTCATCCTACCTGTTTAATTTATAATAGTAGGACAATCTGTTAGAGCATTTTGCACCTTCAGGTCATCCTACTTGTTTAATTACTAGTAGGACAATCTGAAAGAATTTTGCACCTTCAGGTAATCCTACCTGTTTAATTTGTACTAGTAGGACTTTCTGACAGCATTTTGCACTTTCAGGTCATCCTACTTGTTTAATTTATACTAGTAGGACAATCTGACAACATTTGGTACAGTCAGGGCATCCTAATTGTTAGTAATCCTACCTCTTCAATTTATACTAGTAGGACAATCTGAAAGCATTTTGCACCTTCAGGTCATCCTACATCTATAATCTATACTAGTAGGACAATCTGAAAGCATTTTGGACCTTCAGGTCATCCTACCCGTTTAATTTATTCGCGTAGGACAACCTGACAGCATTTTGTATTGTCAGGTCCTACCTGTTGGTCATCCTACCTCTTCAGTTTATACTAGTAGGACAATCGTGGGCAGTGGGTAGATGCCTCGCATCTGAACGGGAAATGAACGACCCTGCCTTCCACGAGTTTTCTGCTGCCTTGCAGGTCGGCCTTGGCTGGTCAAAGGCTATGGGAGTAAACCCAAATCGAAAATCTGGTACGGAGACCCGTATACTAGTAGGACAATCTGACAGCATTTTGTACTTTCAGGTCATCCTACATGTTTAATTTATACTAGTAGGACAATCTGGCAGCATTTTGTACAGTCAGGTCATCCTACCTGTTTAATTCATACTAGTAGGACAATCTGACAGCATTTGGTACAGTCAGGTCATCCTACATGTTGGTCATCCTACCTCTTCAATTTATACTAGTAGGACAATCTGAAAGCATTTTGCACCTTCAGGTCATCCTACATCTTTAATCTATACTAGTAGAACAATCTGAAAGCATTTTGCACTTTCAAGTCGTCCTACTTGTTTAATTTATACTAGTAGGACAATCTGACAGCATTTGGTACAGTCAGGTCATCCTACATGTTGGTCATCCTACCTCTTCAATTTATACTAGTAGGACAATCTGAAAGCATTTTGCACCTTCAGGTCATCCTACCCGTTTAATTTATTCTAGTAGAACAACCTGACAACATTTTATACTGTCAGGTCATCCTACTTTTTTAATTTGTACTAGTAGGACAATCTGACAGCATTTGGTAAAGTCAGGTCATCCTACCTGTTGGTCATCCTACCTGTTTAATTTATACTAGTAGGACAATCTGAAAGCATTTTGCACCTTCAGGTTATCTTACATCTTTAATCTATACTAGTAAGACAATCTGAAAGCATTTTGCAGATTCAGGTCATTCTACTTGTTTAATTTCTACTAGTTGGACAATCTGAAAGCATTTTGCTCTTTCAGGTCATCCTACCTGTTTCATTTATACTAGTAGGACAATCTGACAGCATTTTGCACTTTCCGGTCATCCTACCTGTTTAATTTATACTAGTAGGACAATCCGACAGCATTTTGCACTTTCAGGTCATCCTACCTGTTTCATTTATACTAGTAGGACAATCTGACAGCATTTCACACTTTCAGGTCATCCTGCCTGTTTAATTTATACTAGTAGGACAATCTGACAGCATTTTGCACATTCAGGTCATCCTACTTGTTTAATTCATACTAGTAGAACAATCTGGCAGCATTTTGTACAGTCAGGTCATCCTACCTGTTTAATTCATACTAGTAGGACAATCTGACAGCATTTGGTATAGTCAGGTCATCCTACATCTTTAAAGTCGCAATGAAATTGAAATGAAAAACTTTATATGTATTTTTAATAGTGTGGTATTATTAACAAATGACTTATCTGTGAGCTTCATTATTTTTTAAAAATTCGTGTGTGCTCATAATCTTTAATCAAAAATGCAAATCTCCTCCCCTCCTCAAAACGATCTCTCTTCACTTCCGGTCAAAAGTATGGCAGGTGGGCGGGGTCCGGGAGAAGATCGCAGTGATTAGCAATTAGCAACACGACCCAACTTCAAACGATCCAATCAGATCTCGATGGACAAATTCAAATCCAGCCCTGCCTTATTTCATCTCAAAAGCCGTTTCATTCGGATATACGTCACCACGGGGAAAATAAGGCAATCGCTACTTCCGTTTCATGGCGACTTTAATCTATACTAGTAGGACAATCTGAAAGCATTTTGCAGCTTCAGGTCATCCTACCTGTTTAATTTATTCTAGTAGGATAACCTGATAGCATTTTGTACTGTCAGGTCATCCTACTTGTTTAATTTATACTAGTGGGACAATCTGTTAGAGCATTTTGCACCTTCAGGTCATCCTACTTGTTTAATTTATACTAGTAGGACAATCTGAAAGCGTTTTGCACCTTCAGGTCATCCTACCTGTTTAATTTATAGTAGTAGGACAATCTGAAAGCATTTTGCACCTTCAGGTCATCCTACCTGTTTAATTTATAGTAGGAGAACAATCTGAAAGCATTTTGCACTTTCAAGTCATCCTACTTGTTTAATTTATACTAGTAGGACAATCTGACAGCATTTGGTACAGTCAGGTCATCCTACATGTTGGTCATCCTACCTCTTCAATTTATACTAGTAGGACAATCTGAAAGCATTTTGCACCTTCAGGTCATCCTACATCTTTAATCTATACTAGTAGAACAATCTGAAAGCATTTTGGACCTTCAGGTCATCCTACCCGTTTAATTTATTCTAGTAGAACAACCTGACAACATTTTATACTGTCAGGTCATCCTACTTGTTTGATTTGTACTAGTAGGACAATCTGACAGCATTTGGTAAAGTCAGGTCATCCTACCTGTTGGTCATCCTACCTCTTGAATTTATACTAGTAGGACAATCTGAAAGCATTTTGCACCTTCAGGTTATCTTACATCTTTAATCTATACTAGTAGGACAATCTGAAAGCATTTTGCAGATTCAGGTCATTCTACTTGTTTAATTTATACTAGTTGGACAATCTGAAAGCATTTTGCTCTTTCAGGTCATCCTACCCGTTTCATTTATACTAGTAGGACAATCTGACAGCATTTTGCACTTTCAGGTCATCCTACCTGTTTCATTTATACTAGTAGGACAATCTGACAGCATTTCACACTTTCAGGTCATCCTGCCTGTTTAATTTATACTAGTAGGACAATCTGACAGCATTTTGCACATTCAGGTCATCCTACCTGTTTAATTCATACTAGTAGGACAATCTGGCAGCATTTTGTACAGTCAGGTCATCCTACCTGTTTAGTTCATACTAGTAGGACAATCTGACAGCATTTGGTATAGTCAGGTCATCCTACATCTTTAATCTATACTAGTAGGACAATCTGAAAGCATTTTGCAGCTTCAGGTCATCCTACCTGTTTAATTTATTCTAGTAGGATAACCTGATAGCATTTTGTACTGTCAGGTCATCCTACTTGTTTAATTTATACTAGTGGGACAATCTGTTAGAGCATTTTGCACCTTCAGGTCATCCTACTTGTTTAATTTATAGTAGTAGGACAATCTGAAAGCGTTTTGCACCTTCAGGTCATCCTACCTGTTTAATTTATAGTAGTAGGACAATCTGAAAGCATTTTGCACCTTCAGGTCATCCTACCTGTTTAATTTATACTAGTAGGACAATCTGAAAGCATTTTGCACCTTCAGGTCATCCTACCTGTTTAATTTATAGTAGTAGTAGAATCTGTTATAGCTTTTTGCACCTTCAGGTCATCCTACCGGTTTAATTTATACTAGTAGGACAATCTGAAAGCACTTTGGCCCTTCAGGTCATCCTACCCGTTTAATTTATTCAAGTAGAACAACCTGACAACATTTTATACCTTCAGGTCATCCTACCTGTTTAATTTGTACTAGTAGGACAATTTGACAGCATTTGGTAAAGTCAGGTCATCCTACCTGTTGGTCATCTTACCTCTTCAATTTATACTAGTAGGACAATCTGAAAGCATTTTGCACCTTCAGGTCATCCTACATCTTTAATCTATAATAGTAGGACAATCTGAAAGCATTTTGCAGATTCAGGTCATTCTACTTGTTTAATTTATACTAGTTGGACAATCTGAAAGCATTTTGCTCTTTCAGGTCATCCTACCTGTTTCATTTATACTAGTAGGACAATCTGACAGCATTTTGCACTTTCAGGTCATCCTACCTGTTTCATTTATACTAGTAGGACAATCTGACAGCATTTTGCACTTTCAGGTCATCCTACCTGTTTCATTTATACTAGTAGGACAATCTGACAGCATTTTGCACCTTCAGGTCATCCTACCTGTTTAATTTATACTAATAGGACAATCGTGGGCAGTGGGTAGATGCCTCACATCTGCACGGGAAATGAACGACCCCGCCTTCCACGAGTTTCCTGCTGCCTTGCAGGTCGGCCTTGGCTGGTCAAAGGCTATGGGAGTAAACCCAAATCGAAAATCCGGTACGGAGACCCGTATACTAGTAGGACAATCTGACAGCATTTTGTACTTTCAGGTCATCCTACCTGTTTAATTTATACTAGTAGGACAATCTGACAGCATTTTGTACAGTCAGGTCATCCTACTTGTTTAATTTATACTAGTAGGACAATCTGTTAGAGCATTTTGCACCTTCAGGTCATCCTGCTTGTTTAATTTATACTAGTAGGACAATCTGAAAGCATTTTGCACCTTCAGGTCATCCTACCCGTTTAATTTATACTAGTAGGACAATCTGAAAGCATTTTGCTCCTTCGGGTCATCCTACCTCTGTTTTATACTAGCAGCAAAAAAAGATTGTCTAATGTAGTATATAATCCTACCTGTTCGTTTTATACTATAAGGTGTTATGGTACCATAGACCAGATAAGACAGAGATATAAAAAAGTGAGTTTTATTAAACATGAGCAGTTAAACAGCAGATTATATGGATCTGCAGATGAAATGAAGATGATTGGTTGATGAACACAGGTAATCTCCGCCCATACACTTCTGTAATGTTCCAGATATAACAAGACAATTAACTTTACTTTCCTTGTAGGTAAACAGATGATGACGACAACAGATAACCACACCTTCAGGTCATCCTACATCTTCAATTTATACTACTAGGACAATCTGAAAGCATTTTGCATTTTCAGGTGATCCTATCTGTTTAATTTATATTAGTAGGGCAATCTGACAGCATTTTGTACAGTCAGGTTATCCTACCTTCTAAGTAGGTGGTACTATAATCCCTCCTCTACTTATGTACCCAGGGGTCTCGCTAACTGTGTGAATGGTGATGGTAGGACAAAAAATGCAGTGTGTATATAAATCTATTGTCTGTATTGTAACATATTGTGTAAATAATTTGCTTTATTAAATAATAAAGTTGTCCTCCGAAGAGGGGGGGTGGTGGCGGGCCAAAAAAAGTAGGACAATCTGAAAGCATTTTGCACTTTCACGTCATCCTACTTGTTTAATTTATACTAGTAGGACAATCTGACAGCATTTGGTACAGTCAGGTCATCCTACCTGTTGGTCATCCTACCTCTTCAATTTATACTAGTAGGACAATCTGAAAGCATTTTGCACCTTCAGGTCATCCTACATCTTTAATCTATACTAGTAGGACAATCTGAAAGCATTTTGCACTTTCAGGTCATCCTACCTGTTTAATTTATACTAGTAGGACTATCTGGCAGCATTTTGTACAGTCAGGTCATCCTACCTGTTTAATTCATACTAGTAGGACAATCTGGCAGCATTGTGTACAGTCAGGTCATCCAACCTGTTTAATTCATACTAGTAGGACAATCTGACAGCATTTGGTACAGTCAGGTCATCTTACATGTTGGTCATCCTACCTCTTCAATTAATACTAGTTGGACAATCTGAAAGCATTTTGCACTTTCAGGTCCTCCTACATCTTTAATCTATACTAGTAGGACAATCTGTTAGAGAATTTTGCACCTTCAGGTCATCCTACCCATTTAATTTATACTAGTAGGACAATCTGAAAGCATTTTGCACCTTCAGGTCATCCTACATCTTTAATCTATACTAGTAGAACAATCTGAAAGCATTTTGCACCTTCAGGTCATCCTACCCGTTTAATTTATACTAGTAGGACATCTGAAAGCATTTTGCTCCTTCGGGTCATCCTACCTCTGTTTTATACTTGCAGCAAAAAAAGATTGTCTAATGTAGTATATAATCCTACCTGTTCGTTTTATACTATAAGGTGTTATGGTACCATAGACCAGATAAGACAGAGATATAAAAAAGTGAGTTTTATTAAACATGAGCAGTTAAACAGCAGATTATATGGATCTGCAGATGAAATGAAGATGATTGGTTGATGAACACAGGTAATCTCCGCCCATACACTTCTGTAATGTTCCAGATATAACAAGACAATTAACTTTACTTTCCTTGTAGGTAAACAGATGATGACGACAACAGATAACCACACCTTCAGGTCATCCTACATCTTCAATTTATACTACTAGGACAATCTGAAAGCATTTTGCATTTTCAGGTGATCCTATCTGTTTAATTTATATTAGTAGGGCAATCTGACAGCATTTTGTACAGTCAGGTTATCCTACCTTCTAAGTAGGTGGTACTATAATCCCTCCTCTACTTATGTACCCAGGGGTCTCGCTAACTGTGTGAATGGTGATGGTAGGACAAAAAATGCAGTGTGTATATAAATCTATTGTCTGTATTGTAACATATTGTGTAAATAATTTGCTTTATTAAATAATAAAGTTGTCCTCCGAAGAGGGAAGGTGGTGGCGGGCCAAAAAAAGTAGGACAATCTGAAAGCATTTTGCACTTTCACGTCATCCTACTTGTTTAATTTATACTAGTAGGACAATCTGACAGCATTTGGTACAGTCAGGTCATCCTACCTGTTGGTCATCCTACCTCTTCAATTTATACTAGTAGGACAATCTGAAAGCATTTTGCACCTTCAGGTCATCCTACATCTTTAATCTATACTAGTAGGACAATCTGAAAGCATTTTGCACTTTCAGGTCATCCTACCTGTTTAATTTATACTAGTAGGACTATCTGGCAGCATTTTGTACAGTCAGGTCATCCTACCTGTTTAATTCATACTAGTAGGACAATCTGGCAGCATTGTGTACAGTCAGGTCATCCAACCTGTTTAATTCATACTAGTAGGACAATCTGACAGCATTTGGTACAGTCAGGTCATCTTACATGTTGGTCATCCTACCTCTTCAATTAATACTAGTTGGACAATCTGAAAGCATTTTGCACTTTCAGGTCCTCCTACATCTTTAATCTATACTAGTAGGACAATCTGTTAGAGAATTTTGCACCTTCAGGTCATCCTACCCATTTAATTTATACTAGTAGGACAATCTGAAAGCATTTTGCACCTTCAGGTCATCCTACATCTTTAATCTATACTAGTAGAACAATCTGAAAGCATTTTGCACTTTCAAGTCGTCCTACTTGTTTAATTTATACTAGTAGGACAATCTGACAGCATTTCACACTTTCAGGTCATCCTGCCTGTTTAATTTATACTAGTAGGACAATCTGACAGCATTTTGCACATTCAGGTCATCCTACTTGTTTAATTCATACTAGTAGAACAATCTGGCAGCATTTTGTACAGTCAGGTCATCCTACCTGTTTAATTCATACTAGTAGGACAATCTGACAGCATTTGGTATAGTCAGGTCATCCTACATCTTTAAAGTCGCAATGAAATTGAAATGAAAAACTTTATATGTATTTTTAATAGTGTGGTATTATTAACAAATGACTTATCTGTGAGCTTCATTATTTTTTAAAAATTCGTGTGTGCTCATAATCTTTAATCAAAAATGCAAATCTCCTCCCCTCCTCAAAACGATCTCTCTTCACTTCCGGTCAAAAGTATGGCAGGTGGGCGGGGTCCGGGAGAAGATCGCAGTGATTAGCAATTAGCAACACGACCCAACTTCAAACGATCCAATCAGATCTCGATGGACAAATTCAAATCCAGCCCTGCCTTATTTCATCTCAAAAGCCGTTTCATTCGGATATACGTCACCACGGGGAAAATAAGGCAATCGCTACTTCCGTTTCATGGCGACTTTAATCTATACTAGTAGGACAATCTGAAAGCATTTTGCAGCTTCAGGTCATCCTACCTGTTTAATTTATTCTAGTAGGATAACCTGATAGCATTTTGTACTGTCAGGTCATCCTACTTGTTTAATTTATACTAGTGGGACAATCTGTTAGAGCATTTTGCACCTTCAGGTCATCCTACTTGTTTAATTTATACTAGTAGGACAATCTGAAAGCGTTTTGCACCTTCAGGTCATCCTACCTGTTTAATTTATAGTAGTAGGACAATCTGAAAGCATTTTGCACCTTCAGGTCATCCTACCTGTTTAATTTATAGTAGGAGAACAATCTGAAAGCATTTTGCACTTTCAAGTCATCCTACTTGTTTAATTTATACTAGTAGGACAATCTGACAGCATTTGGTACAGTCAGGTCATCCTACATGTTGGTCATCCTACCTCTTCAATTTATACTAGTAGGACAATCTGAAAGCATTTTGCACCTTCAGGTCATCCTACATCTTTAATCTATACTAGTAGAACAATCTGAAAGCATTTTGGACCTTCAGGTCATCCTACCCGTTTAATTTATTCTAGTAGAACAACCTGACAACATTTTATACTGTCAGGTCATCCTACTTGTTTGATTTGTACTAGTAGGACAATCTGACAGCATTTGGTAAAGTCAGGTCATCCTACCTGTTGGTCATCCTACCTCTTGAATTTATACTAGTAGGACAATCTGAAAGCATTTTGCACCTTCAGGTTATCTTACATCTTTAATCTATACTAGTAGGACAATCTGAAAGCATTTTGCAGATTCAGGTCATTCTACTTGTTTAATTTATACTAGTTGGACAATCTGAAAGCATTTTGCTCTTTCAGGTCATCCTACCCGTTTCATTTATACTAGTAGGACAATCTGACAGCATTTTGCACTTTCAGGTCATCCTACCTGTTTCATTTATACTAGTAGGACAATCTGACAGCATTTCACACTTTCAGGTCATCCTGCCTGTTTAATTTATACTAGTAGGACAATCTGACAGCATTTTGCACATTCAGGTCATCCTACCTGTTTAATTCATACTAGTAGGACAATCTGGCAGCATTTTGTACAGTCAGGTCATCCTACCTGTTTAGTTCATACTAGTAGGACAATCTGACAGCATTTGGTATAGTCAGGTCATCCTACATCTTTAATCTATACTAGTAGGACAATCTGAAAGCATTTTGCAGCTTCAGGTCATCCTACCTGTTTAATTTATTCTAGTAGGATAACCTGATAGCATTTTGTACTGTCAGGTCATCCTACTTGTTTAATTTATACTAGTGGGACAATCTGTTAGAGCATTTTGCACCTTCAGGTCATCCTACTTGTTTAATTTATAGTAGTAGGACAATCTGAAAGCGTTTTGCACCTTCAGGTCATCCTACCTGTTTAATTTATAGTAGTAGGACAATCTGAAAGCATTTTGCACCTTCAGGTCATCCTACCTGTTTAATTTATACTAGTAGGACAATCTGAAAGCATTTTGCACCTTCAGGTCATCCTACCTGTTTAATTTATAGTAGTAGTAGAATCTGTTATAGCTTTTTGCACCTTCAGGTCATCCTACCGGTTTAATTTATACTAGTAGGACAATCTGAAAGCACTTTGGCCCTTCAGGTCATCCTACCCGTTTAATTTATTCAAGTAGAACAACCTGACAACATTTTATACCTTCAGGTCATCCTACCTGTTTAATTTGTACTAGTAGGACAATTTGACAGCATTTGGTAAAGTCAGGTCATCCTACCTGTTGGTCATCTTACCTCTTCAATTTATACTAGTAGGACAATCTGAAAGCATTTTGCACCTTCAGGTCATCCTACATCTTTAATCTATAATAGTAGGACAATCTGAAAGCATTTTGCAGATTCAGGTCATTCTACTTGTTTAATTTATACTAGTTGGACAATCTGAAAGCATTTTGCTCTTTCAGGTCATCCTACCTGTTTCATTTATACTAGTAGGACAATCTGACAGCATTTTGCACTTTCAGGTCATCCTACCTGTTTCATTTATACTAGTAGGACAATCTGACAGCATTTTGCACTTTCAGGTCATCCTACCTGTTTCATTTATACTAGTAGGACAATCTGACAGCATTTTGCACCTTCAGGTCATCCTACCTGTTTAATTTATACTAATAGGACAATCGTGGGCAGTGGGTAGATGCCTCACATCTGCACGGGAAATGAACGACCCCGCCTTCCACGAGTTTCCTGCTGCCTTGCAGGTCGGCCTTGGCTGGTCAAAGGCTATGGGAGTAAACCCAAATCGAAAATCCGGTACGGAGACCCGTATACTAGTAGGACAATCTGACAGCATTTTGTACTTTCAGGTCATCCTACCTGTTTAATTTATACTAGTAGGACAATCTGACAGCATTTTGTACAGTCAGGTCATCCTACTTGTTTAATTTATACTAGTAGGACAATCTGTTAGAGCATTTTGCACCTTCAGGTCATCCTGCTTGTTTAATTTATACTAGTAGGACAATCTGAAAGCATTTTGCACCTTCAGGTCATCCTACCCGTTTAATTTATACTAGTAGGACAATCTGAAAGCATTTTGCTCCTTCGGGTCATCCTACCTCTGTTTTATACTAGCAGCAAAAAAAGATTGTCTAATGTAGTATATAATCCTACCTGTTCGTTTTATACTATAAGGTGTTATGGTACCATAGACCAGATAAGACAGAGATATAAAAAAGTGAGTTTTATTAAACATGAGCAGTTAAACAGCAGATTATATGGATCTGCAGATGAAATGAAGATGATTGGTTGATGAACACAGGTAATCTCCGCCCATACACTTCTGTAATGTTCCAGATATAACAAGACAATTAACTTTACTTTCCTTGTAGGTAAACAGATGATGACGACAACAGATAACCACACCTTCAGGTCATCCTACATCTTCAATTTATACTACTAGGACAATCTGAAAGCATTTTGCATTTTCAGGTGATCCTATCTGTTTAATTTATATTAGTAGGGCAATCTGACAGCATTTTGTACAGTCAGGTTATCCTACCTTCTAAGTAGGTGGTACTATAATCCCTCCTCTACTTATGTACCCAGGGGTCTCGCTAACTGTGTGAATGGTGATGGTAGGACAAAAAATGCAGTGTGTATATAAATCTATTGTCTGTATTGTAACATATTGTGTAAATAATTTGCTTTATTAAATAATAAAGTTGTCCTCCGAAGAGGGGGGGTGGTGGCGGGCCAAAAAAAGTAGGACAATCTGAAAGCATTTTGCACTTTCACGTCATCCTACTTGTTTAATTTATACTAGTAGGACAATCTGACAGCATTTGGTACAGTCAGGTCATCCTACCTGTTGGTCATCCTACCTCTTCAATTTATACTAGTAGGACAATCTGAAAGCATTTTGCACCTTCAGGTCATCCTACATCTTTAATCTATACTAGTAGGACAATCTGAAAGCATTTTGCACTTTCAGGTCATCCTACCTGTTTAATTTATACTAGTAGGACTATCTGGCAGCATTTTGTACAGTCAGGTCATCCTACCTGTTTAATTCATACTAGTAGGACAATCTGGCAGCATTGTGTACAGTCAGGTCATCCAACCTGTTTAATTCATACTAGTAGGACAATCTGACAGCATTTGGTACAGTCAGGTCATCTTACATGTTGGTCATCCTACCTCTTCAATTAATACTAGTTGGACAATCTGAAAGCATTTTGCACTTTCAGGTCCTCCTACATCTTTAATCTATACTAGTAGGACAATCTGTTAGAGAATTTTGCACCTTCAGGTCATCCTACCCATTTAATTTATACTAGTAGGACAATCTGAAAGCATTTTGCACCTTCAGGTCATCCTACATCTTTAATCTATACTAGTAGAACAATCTGAAAGCATTTTGCACCTTCAGGTCATCCTACCCGTTTAATTTATACTAGTAGGACATCTGAAAGCATTTTGCTCCTTCGGGTCATCCTACCTCTGTTTTATACTTGCAGCAAAAAAAGATTGTCTAATGTAGTATATAATCCTACCTGTTCGTTTTATACTATAAGGTGTTATGGTACCATAGACCAGATAAGACAGAGATATAAAAAAGTGAGTTTTATTAAACATGAGCAGTTAAACAGCAGATTATATGGATCTGCAGATGAAATGAAGATGATTGGTTGATGAACACAGGTAATCTCCGCCCATACACTTCTGTAATGTTCCAGATATAACAAGACAATTAACTTTACTTTCCTTGTAGGTAAACAGATGATGACGACAACAGATAACCACACCTTCAGGTCATCCTACATCTTCAATTTATACTACTAGGACAATCTGAAAGCATTTTGCATTTTCAGGTGATCCTATCTGTTTAATTTATATTAGTAGGGCAATCTGACAGCATTTTGTACAGTCAGGTTATCCTACCTTCTAAGTAGGTGGTACTATAATCCCTCCTCTACTTATGTACCCAGGGGTCTCGCTAACTGTGTGAATGGTGATGGTAGGACAAAAAATGCAGTGTGTATATAAATCTATTGTCTGTATTGTAACATATTGTGTAAATAATTTGCTTTATTAAATAATAAAGTTGTCCTCCGAAGAGGGAAGGTGGTGGCGGGCCAAAAAAAGTAGGACAATCTGAAAGCATTTTGCACTTTCACGTCATCCTACTTGTTTAATTTATACTAGTAGGACAATCTGACAGCATTTGGTACAGTCAGGTCATCCTACCTGTTGGTCATCCTACCTCTTCAATTTATACTAGTAGGACAATCTGAAAGCATTTTGCACCTTCAGGTCATCCTACATCTTTAATCTATACTAGTAGGACAATCTGAAAGCATTTTGCACTTTCAGGTCATCCTACCTGTTTAATTTATACTAGTAGGACTATCTGGCAGCATTTTGTACAGTCAGGTCATCCTACCTGTTTAATTCATACTAGTAGGACAATCTGGCAGCATTGTGTACAGTCAGGTCATCCAACCTGTTTAATTCATACTAGTAGGACAATCTGACAGCATTTGGTACAGTCAGGTCATCTTACATGTTGGTCATCCTACCTCTTCAATTAATACTAGTTGGACAATCTGAAAGCATTTTGCACTTTCAGGTCCTCCTACATCTTTAATCTATACTAGTAGGACAATCTGTTAGAGAATTTTGCACCTTCAGGTCATCCTACCCATTTAATTTATACTAGTAGGACAATCTGAAAGCATTTTGCACCTTCAGGTCATCCTACATCTTTAATCTATACTAGTAGAACAATCTGAAAGCATTTTGCACTTTCAAGTCGTCCTACTTGTTTAATTTATACTAGTAGGACAATCTGACAGCATTTGGTACAGTCAGGTCATCCTACATGTTGGTCATCCTACCTCTTCAATTTATACTAGTAGGACAATCTGAAAGCATTTTGTACCTTCAGGTCATCCTACATCTTTAATCTATACTAGTAGAACAATCTGAAAGCATTTTGGACCTTCAGGTCATCCTACCCGTTTAATTTATTCTAGTAGAACAACCTGACAACATTTTATACTGTCAGGTCATCCTACTTTTTTAATTTGTACTAGTAGGACAATCTGACAGCATTTGGTAAAGTCAGGTCATCCTACCTGTTGGTCATCCTACCTCTTGAATTTATACTAGTAGGACAATCTGAAAGCATTTTGCACCTTCAGGTTATCTTACATCTTTAATCTATACTAGTAGGACAATCTGAAAGCATTTTGCAGATTCAGGTCATTCTACTTGTTTAATTTATACTAGTTGGACAATCTGAAAGCATTTTGCTCTTTCAGGTCATCCTACCTGTTTCATTTATACTAGTAGGACAATCTGACAGCATTTTGCACTTTCCGGTCATCCTACCTGTTTAATTTATACTAGTAGGACAATCCGACAGAATTTTGCACTTTCAGGTCATCCTACCTGTTTCATTTATACTAGTAGGACAATCTGACAGCATTTCACACTTTCAGGTCATCCTGCCTGTTTAATTTATACTAGTAGGACAATCTGACAGCATTTTGCACATTCAGGTCATCCTACTTGTTTAATTCATACTAGTAGGACAATCTGGCAGCATTTTGTACAGTCAGGTCATCCTACCTGTTTAATTCATACTAGTAGGACAATCTGACAGCATTTGGTATAGTCAGGTCATCCTACATCTTTAATCTATACTAGTAGGACAATCTGAAAGCATTTTGCAGCTTCAGGTCATCCTACCTGTTTAATTTATTCTAGTAGGATAACCTGATAGCATTTTGTACTGTCAGGTCATCCTACTTGTTTAATTTATACTAGTGGGACAATCTGTTAGAGCATTTTGCACCTTCAGGTCATCCTACTTGTTTAATTTATACTAGTAGGACAATCTGAAAGCGTTTTGCACCTTTAGGTCATCCTACCTGTTTAATTCATACTAGTAGGACAATCTGACAGCATTTGGTATAGTCAGGTCATCCTACATCTTTAATCTATACTAGTAGGACAATCTGAAAGCATTTTGCAGCTTCAGGTCATCCTACCTGTTTAATTTATTCTAGTAGGATAACCTGATAGCATTTTGTACAGTCAGGTCATCCTACCTGTTTAATTCATACTAGTAGGACAATCTGGCAGCATTTTGCACTTTCAAGTCATCCTACTTGTTTAATTTATACTAGTAGGACAATCTGACAGCATTTGGTACAGTCAGGTCATCCTACATGTTGGTCATCCTACCTCTTCAATTTATACTAGTAGGACAATCTGAAAGCATTTTGCACCTTTAGGTCATGCTACATCTTTAATCTATACTAGTAGAACAATCTGAAAGCATTTTGGACCTTCAGGTCATCCTACCCGTTTAATTTATTCTAGTAGAACAACCTGACAACATTTTATACTGTCAGGTCATCCTACTTGTTTAATTTGTACTAGTAGGACAATCTGACAGCATTTGGTAAAGTCAGGTCATCCTACCTGTTGGTAATCCTACCTCTTCAATTTATACTAGTAGGACAATCTGAAAGCATTTTGCACCTTCAGGTCATCCTACATCTTTAATCTATACTAGTAGGACAATCTGAAAGCATTTTGCACTTTCAGGTCATCCTACCTGTTTAATTTATACTAGTAGGACTATCTGGCAGCATTTTGTACAGTCAGGTCATCCTACCTGTTTAATTCATACTAGTAGGACAATCTGGCAGCATTGTGTACAGTCAGGTCATCCAACCTGTTTAATTCATACTAGTAGGACAATCTGACAGCATTTGGTACAGTCAGGTCATCTTACATGTTGGTCATCCTACCTCTTCAATTAATACTAGTAGGACAATTTGTTAGAGAATTTTGCACCTTCAGGTCATCCTACCCATTTAATTTATACTAGTAGGACAATCTGAAAGCATTTTGCACCTTCAGGTCATCCTACCTGTTTAATTTATACTAGTAGGACAATCTGAAAGCATTTTGCACCTTCAGGTCATCCTACCGGTTTAATTTATACTAGTAGGACAATCTGAAAGCACTTTGGCCCTTCAGGTCATCCTACCCGTTTAATTTATTCAAGTAGAACAACCTGACAACATTTTATACTGTCAGGTCATATACCTGTTTAATTTGTACTAGTAGGACAATTTGACAGCATTTGGTACAGTCAGGTCATCCTACCTGTTGGTCATCCTACCTCTTTAATTAATACTAGTAGGACAATCTGAAAGAATTTTGCACTTTCACGTCATCCTACTTGTTTAATTTATACTAGTAGGACAATCTGACAGCATTTGGTACAGTCAGGTCATCCTACCTGTTGGTCATCCTACCTCTTCAATTTATACTAGTAGGACAATCTGAAAGCATTTTGCACCTTCAGGTCATCCTACCTGTTTAATTTATACTAGTAGGACAATCTGGCAGCATTTTGTACAGTCAGGTCATCCAACCTGTTTAATTCATACTAGTAGGACAATCTGACAGCATTTGGTACTGTCAGGTCATCTTACATGTTGGTCATCCTACCTCTTCAATTAATACTAGTTGGACAATCTGAAAGCATTTTGCACTTTCAGGTCCTCCTACATCTTTAATCTATACTAGTAGGACAATCTGTTAGAGAATTTTGCACCTTCAGGTCATCCTACCCGTTTAATTTATACTAGTAGGACAATCTGAAAGCGTTTTGCACCTTCAGGTCATCCTACCTGTTTAATTTATACTAATAGGACACTCGTGGGCAGTGGGTAGATGCCTCACATCTGCACGGGAAATGAACGACCCCGCCTTCCTCGAGTTTCCTGCTGCCTTGCAGGTCGGCCTTGGGTGGTCAAAGGCTATGGGAGTAAACCCAAATCGAAAATCCGGTACGGAGACCCGTATACTAGTAGGACAATCTGACAGCATTTTGTACTTTCAGGTCATCCTACATGTTTAATTTATACCAGTAGGACAATCTGTTAGAGCATTTTGCACCTTCATGTCATCCTACTTGTTTAATTTATACTAGTAGGACAATCTGAAAGCATTTTGCAATTTCAGGTCGTCCTACCCGTTTAATTTATACTAGTAGGACAATCTGAAAGCGTTTGGTACAGTCAGGTCATCCTACCTGTTGGTCATCCTACCTCTTCAATTTATACTAGTAGGACAATCTGAAAGCATTTTGCACCTTCAGGACATCCTACATCTTTAATCTATACTAGTAGGACAATCTGAAAGCATTTTGCACCTTAAGGTCATCCTACATGTTACATTTAAACTAGTAGGACAATCTGACAACATTTTGTACAGTCAGGTCATCCTACTTGTTTAATTTATAATAGTAGGACAATCTGTTAGAGCATTTTGCACCTTCAGGTCATCCTAACCGTTTAATTTATACTAGTAGGACAATCTGAAAGCGTTTTGCACCTTCAGGTCATCCTACCTGTTTAATTTATACTAATAGGCCAATCGTGGGCAGTGGGTAGATGCCTCACATCTGCACCGGAAATGAACGACCCCGCCTTCCACGAGTTTCCTGCTGCCTTGCAGGTCGGCCTTGGCTGGTCAAAGGCTGTGGGAGTAAACCCAAATCGAAAATCCGGTTTGGAGATCCGTATACTAGTAGGACAATCTGACAACATTTGGTACAGTCAGGTCATCCTACATGTTTAATTTATACTAGTAGGACAATCTGAAAGCATTTTGTTCCTTCAGGTCATCCTACCTCTGTTTTATACTAGCAGCAAAATCAGATTGTCTTATGTAGTATATAATCCTACCTGTTCGTTTTATACTATAAGGTGTTATGGTACCATAGACCAGATGAGACAGAGATATAAAAAAGTGAGTTTTATTAAACATGAGCAGTTAAACAGCAGATTATATGGATCTGCAGATGAAATGAAGATGATTGGTTGATGAACACAGTTAATCTCCGCACATACACTTCTTTAATGTCCCAGATATAACAAGACGATTAACTTTACTTTCCTTGTAGGTAAACAGATGATGAAGACAACAGATAACCAAACCTTCAGGTCATCCTACCTCTTCAATTTATACTACTAGGACAATCTGAAAGCATTTTGCATTTTCAGGTGATCCTATCTGTTTAATTTATATTAGTAGGACAATCTGACAGCATTTTGTTCAGTCAGGTTATCCTACCTACTCTGTAGGTGGTACTATAATCCCTCCTCTACTTATGTACCCAGGGTCTCGCTAAACTGGGTTATGGTAGGACAAATAATGCAGTGTGTATATACTGTAAATCTATTGTCTGTATTGTAACATATTGTGTAAATAATTTGCTTTATTAATAAAAAAGTTGTCCTCCGAAGGGGGGGGGGGGGTGGTGGCGGGCCAAAAAAGTAGGACAATCTGAAAGCATTTTGCACTTTCACGTCATCCTACTTGTTTAATTTATACTAGTAGGACAATATGACAGCATTTGGTACAGTCAGGTCATCCTACCTGTTGGTCATCCTACCTCTTCAATTTATACTAGTAGGACAATCTGAAAGCATTTTGCAGCTTCAGGTCATTCTACTTGTTTAATTTATACTAGTAGGACAAGCTGACAACATTTTGCAGCTTCAGGTCATTATACTTGTTTAATTCATACTAGTAGCACAATCTGAAAGCATTTTGGACCTTCAGGTCATCCTACCTGTTTAATTTATTCTAGTAGGACAATCTGTTAGAGCATTTTGCACCTTCATGTCATCCTACCTGTTTAATTTATACTAGTAGGAATATCTGAAAGCATTTTGCACCTTCAGGTCATCCTACCTGTTTAATTTATACTAGTATGACATTCCGACAGCATTTTGCACTTTCAGGTCATCCTATCTGTTTCATTTATACTAGTAGGACAATCTGACAGCATTTTGTACAGTCAGGTCATCCTACCTGTTTAATTTATACTAGTAGGACAATCTGAAAGCATTTTGCATTTTTACGTAATCCTACTTGTTTAATTTATACTAGTAGGACAATATGACAGCATTTGGTACAGTCAGGGCATCCTAATTGTTGGTCATCCTACCTTTTCAATTTATACTAGTAGGACAATCTGAAAGCATTTTGCACCTTCAGGTCATCCTACATCATTAATCTATACTAGTAGGACATTCTGAATGTATTTTGCAGCTTCAGGTCATTCTACTTGTTTAATTTATACTAGTTGGACAATCTGAAAGCATTTTGCACCTTCAGGTCATCCTACCTGTTTAATTTATACTAGTAGGACAATCTAGCAGCATTTTGCACTTTCAGGTCATCCTACTTGTTTAATTTGTAGTAGTAGGACAATCTGACAGTATTTGGTTCAGTCAGGTCATCCTACCTGTTGGTCATCCTACCTCTTCAATTTATACTAGTAGGACAATCTGAAAGCATTTTGCACCTTCAGGTTATCCTACATCTTTAATCTATACTAGTAGGCCAATCTGAAAGCATTTTGCAGATTTAGGTCATTCTACTTGTTTAATTTATACTATTTGGTCAATCTGAAAGCATTTTGCACCTTCAGGTCATCCTACTTGTTTAATTTAAACTAGTAGGACAATCTGACAGCATTTGGTACAGTCAGGTCATCCTACCTGTTGGTCATCCTACCTCTTCAATTTATACTAGTAGGACAATCTGAAAGCATTTTGCACCTTCAGGTTATCCTACATCTTTAATCTATACTAGTAGGACAATCTGAAAGCATTTTGCAGATTCAGGTCATTCTACTTGTTTAATTCATACTAGTTGGACAATCTGAAAGCATTTTGCACCTTCAGGTCATCCTACTTGTTTAATTTAAACTAGTAGGACAATCTGACAGCATTTGGTACAGTCAGGTCATCCTACCTGTTGGTCATCCTACCTCTTCAATTTATACTAGTAGGACATTCTGAAAGCATTTTGCACTTTCACGTCATCCTACTTGTTTAATTTATACTAGTAGGACAATCTGAAAGCATTTTGCACTTTCAGGTCATCCTACATCTTTAATCTATAATAGTAGGACAATCTGAAAGCATTTTGCACTTTCAGGTCATCCTACCTGTTTCATTTATACTAGTAGGACAATCTGACAGCATTTTGCACTTTCCGGTCATCCTACCTGTTTAATTTATACAAGTAGGACAATCTGTTAGAGCATTTTGCACCTTCAGGTCATCCTACTTGTTTAATTACTAGTAGGACAATCTGAAAGCATTTTGCACCTTCAGGTCATCCTACCCGTTTAATTTATACTAGTAGGACAATCTGAAAGCGTTTTGCACCTTCAGGTCATCCTACCTGTTTAATTTATACTAATAGGCCAATCGTGGGCAGTGGGTAGATGCCTCGCATCTGCACTGGAAATGAACGACCCCGCCTTCCACGAGTTTCCTGCTGCCTTGCAGGTCGGCCTTGGCTGGTCAAAAGCTATGGGAGTAAACCCAAATCGAAAATCCGGTACGGAGACCCGTATACTAGTACGACATTCTGACAGCATTTTGTACTTTCAGGTCATCCTACATGTTTAATTTCTACTAGTAGGACAATCTGGCAGCATTTTGTACAGTCAGGTCATCCTACCTGTTTAATTCATACTAGTAGGACAATCTGGCAGCATTTTGTACAGTCAGGTCATCCTACCTGTTTAATTCATACTAGTAGGACAATCTGACAACATTTGGTACAGTCAGGTCATCCTACATGTTGGTCATCCTACCTCTTCAATTTATACTAGTAGGACAATCTGAAAGCATTTTGCACCTTCAGGTCATCCTACATCTTTAATCTATACTAGTAGAACAATCTGAAAACATTTTGCAGCTTTTGGTCATCCTACCTGTTTAATTTATACTATTAGGACAATCTGAAAGCATTTTGGACCTTCAGGTCATCCTACCCATTTAATTTATTCTAGTAGAACAACCTGACAACATTTTATACTGTCAGGTCATCCTACTTGTTTAATTTGTACTAGTAGGACAATCTGACAGCATTTGGTACAGTCAGGTCATCCTACCTGTTGATCATCCTACCTCTTCAATTTATACTAGTAGGACAATCTGAAAGCATTTTGCACCTTCAGGTTGTCCTACATCTTTAATCTATACTAGTAGGACAATCTGAAAGCATTTTGCAGCTTCAGGTCATTCTACTTGTTTAATTTATACTAGTTGGACAATCTGAAAGCATTTGGCACTTTCAGGTCATCCTACCTGTTTCATTTATACTAGTATGACAATCTGACAGCATTTTGCACTTTCCGGTCATCCTACCTGTTTAATTTATACTAGTAGGACAATCTGACAGCATTTTGCACATTCAGGTCATCCTACCTGTTTAATTCATACTAGTAGGACAATCTGGCAGCATTTTGTACAGTCAGATCATCCTACCTGTTTAATTCATTTTAGTAGGACAATCTGGCAGCATTTTGTACAGTCAGGTCATCCTACCAGTTTAATTAATACAGTAGGACAATCTGACAGCATTTTGTACAGTCAGGTCATCCTACCTGTTTAATTCATACTAGTAGGACAATCTGACAGCATTTGGTACAGTCAGGTCATCCTACCTCTTCAATTTATACTAGTAGGACAATCTGAAAGCATTTTGCAGCTTCAGGTCATCCTACCTGTTTAATTTATACTAGTAGGACAATCTGAAAGCATTTTGGACCTTCAGGTCATCCTACCCGTTTAATTTATTCTTGTAGGACAATCTGTTAGAGCATTTTACATTTACATTTACATTTAGTCATTTAGCAGACGCTTTTGTCCAAAGCGACTTACAAGTGAGGTAAACAATAGAAGCAATTATGGCAACATAAGACAGCAATACATAAGTGCACTGGAAATAGTCTCATCAAGTCCAACACAATATACATAGCCAAGGGTATGTTAGTAGTTTTTTTTTTTTTTTTTTTTTTTTTTTTTTGCACCTTCATGTCATCCTACCTGTTTAATTTATACTAGTAGGACATTCCGACAGCATTTTGCACTTTCAGGTCATCCTATCTGTTTCATTTATACTAGTAGGACAATCTGACAGCATTTTGTACAGTCAGGTCATCCTACCTGTTTAATTTATACTAGTAGGACAATCTGAAAGCATTTTGCATTTTTACGTAATCCTACTTGTTTAATTTATACTAGTAGGACAATATGACAGCATTTGGTACAGTCAGGGCATCCTAATTGTTGGTCATCCTACCTTTTCAATTTATACTAGTAGGACAATCTGAAAGCATTTTGCACCTTCAGGTCATCCTACATCATTAATCTATACTAGTAGGACAATCTGAATGTATTTTGCAGCTTCAGGTCATTCTACTTGTTTAATTTATACTAGTTGGACAATCTGAAAGCATTTTGCACCTTCAGGTCATCCTACCTGTTTAATTTATACTAGTAGGACAATCTAGCAGCATTTTGCACTTTCAGGTCATCCTACTTGTTTAATTTGTAGTAGTAGGACAATCTGACAGTATTTGGTTCAGTCAGGTCATCCTACCTGTTGGTCATCCTACCTCTTCAATTTATACTAGTAGGACAATCTGAAAGCATTTTGCACCTTCAGGTTATCCTACATCTTTAATCTATACTAGTAGGCCAATCTGAAAGCATTTTGCAGATTTAGGTCATTCTACTTGTTTAATTTATACTATTTGGTCAATCTGAAAGCATTTTGCACATTCAGGTCATCCTACTTGTTTAATTTAAACTAGTAGGACAATCTGACAGCATTTGGTACAGTCAGGTCATCCTACCTGTTGGTCATCCTACCTCTTCAATTTATACTAGTAGGACAATCTGAAAGCATTTTGCACCTTCAGGTTATCCTACATCTTTAATCTATACTAGTAGGACAATCTGAAAGCATTTTGCAGATTCAGGTCATTCTACTTGTTTAATTTATACTAGTTGGACAATCTGAAAGCATTTTGCACCTTCAGGTCATCCTACTTGTTTAATTTAAACTAGTAGGACAATCTGACAGCATTTGGTACAGTCAGGTCATCCTACCTGTTGGTCATCCTACCTCTTCAATTTATACTAGTAGGACACTCTGAAAGCATTTTGCACTTTCACGTCATCCTACTTGTTTAATTTATACTAGTAGGACAATCTGAAAGCATTTTGCACCTTCAGGTCATCCTACATCTTTAATCTATAATAGTAGGACAATCTGAAAGCATTTTGCACTTTCCGGTCATCCTACCTGTTTAATTTATACAAGTAGGACAATCTGTTAGAGCATTTTGCACCTTCAGGTCATCCTACTTGTTTAATTACTAGTAGGACAATCTGAAAGCATTTTGCACCTTCAGGTCATCCTACCCGTTTAATTTATACTAGTAGGACAATCTGAAAGCGTTTTGCACCTTCAGGTCATCCTACCTGTTTAATTCATTTTAGTAGGACAATCTGGCAGCATTTTGTACAGTCAGGTCATCCTACCAGTTTAATTAATACAGTAGGACAATCTGACAGCATTTTGTACAGTCAGGTCATCCTACCTGTTTAATTCATACTAGTAGGACAATCTGACAGCATTTGGTACAGTCAGGTCATCCTACCTCTTCAATTTATACTAGTAGGACAATCTGAAAGCATTTTGCAGCTTCAGGTCATCCTACCTGTTTAATTTATACTAGTAGGACAATCTGAAAGCATTTTGGACCTTCAGGTCATCCTACCCGTTTAATTTATTCTTGTAGGACAATCTGTTAGAGCATTTTACATTTACATTTACATTTAGTCATTTAGCAGACGCTTTTGTCCAAAGCGACTTACAAGTGAGGTAAACAATAGAAGCAATTATGGCAACATAAGACAGCAATACATAAGTGCACTGGAAATAGTCTCATCAAGTCCAACACAATATACATAGCCAAGGGTATGTTAGTAGTTTTTTTTTTTTTTTTTTTTTTTTTTTTTTTTTTGCACCTTCATGTCATCCTACCTGTTTAATTTATACTAGTAGGACATTCCGACAGCATTTTGCACTTTCAGGTCATCCTATCTGTTTCATTTATACTAGTAGGACAATCTGACAGCATTTTGTACAGTCAGGTCATCCTACCTGTTTAATTTATACTAGTAGGACAATCTGAAAGCATTTTGCATTTTTACGTAATCCTACTTGTTTAATTTATACTAGTAGGACAATATGACAGCATTTGGTACAGTCAGGGCATCCTAATTGTTGGTCATCCTACCTTTTCAATTTATACTAGTAGGACAATCTGAAAGCATTTTGCACCTTCAGGTCATCCTACATCATTAATCTATACTAGTAGGACAATCTGAATGTATTTTGCAGCTTCAGGTCATTCTACTTGTTTAATTTATACTAGTTGGACAATCTGAAAGCATTTTGCACCTTCAGGTCATCCTACCTGTTTAATTTATACTAGTAGGACAATCTAGCAGCATTTTGCACTTTCAGGTCATCCTACTTGTTTAATTTGTAGTAGTAGGACAATCTGACAGTATTTGGTTCAGTCAGGTCATCCTACCTGTTGGTCATCCTACCTCTTCAATTTATACTAGTAGGACAATCTGAAAGCATTTTGCACCTTCAGGTTATCCTACATCTTTAATCTATACTAGTAGGCCAATCTGAAAGCATTTTGCAGATTTAGGTCATTCTACTTGTTTAATTTATACTATTTGGTCAATCTGAAAGCATTTTGCACATTCAGGTCATCCTACTTGTTTAATTTAAACTAGTAGGACAATCTGACAGCATTTGGTACAGTCAGGTCATCCTACCTGTTGGTCATCCTACCTCTTCAATTTATACTAGTAGGACAATCTGAAAGCATTTTGCACCTTCAGGTTATCCTACATCTTTAATCTATACTAGTAGGACAATCTGAAAGCATTTTGCAGATTCAGGTCATTCTACTTGTTTAATTTATACTAGTTGGACAATCTGAAAGCATTTTGCACCTTCAGGTCATCCTACTTGTTTAATTTAAACTAGTAGGACAATCTGACAGCATTTGGTACAGTCAGGTCATCCTACCTGTTGGTCATCCTACCTCTTCAATTTATACTAGTAGGACACTCTGAAAGCATTTTGCACTTTCACGTCATCCTACTTGTTTAATTTATACTAGTAGGACAATCTGAAAGCATTTTGCACCTTCAGGTCATCCTACATCTTTAATCTATAATAGTAGGACAATCTGAAAGCATTTTGCACTTTCAGGTCATCCTACCTGTTTCATTTATACTAGTAGGACAATCTGACAGCATTTTGCACTTTCCGGTCATCCTACCTGTTTAATTTATACAAGTAGGACAATCTGTTAGAGCATTTTGCACCTTCAGGTCATCCTACTTGTTTAATTACTAGTAGGACAATCTGAAAGCATTTTGCACCTTCAGGTCATCCTACCCGTTTAATTTATACTAGTAGGACAATCTGAAAGCGTTTTGCACCTTCAGGTCATCCTACCTGTTTAATTCATTTTAGTAGGACAATCTGGCAGCATTTTGTACAGTCAGGTCATCCTACCAGTTTAATTAATACAGTAGGACAATCTGACAGCATTTTGTACAGTCAGGTCATCCTACCTGTTTAATTCATACTAGTAGGACAATCTGACAGCATTTGGTACAGTCAGGTCATCCTACCTCTTCAATTTATACTAGTAGGACAATCTGAAAGCATTTTGCAGCTTCAGGTCATCCTACCTGTTTAATTTATACTAGTAGGACAATCTGAAAGCATTTTGGACCTTCAGGTCATCCTACCCGTTTAATTTATTCTTGTAGGACAATCTGTTAGAGCATTTTACATTTACATTTACATTTAGTCATTTAGCAGACGCTTTTGTCCAAAGCGACTTACAAGTGAGGTAAACAATAGAAGCAATTATGGCAACATAAGACAGCAATACATAAGTGCACTGGAAATAGTCTCATCAAGTCCAACACAATATACATAGCCAAGGGTATGTTAGTAGTTTTTTTTTTTTTTTTTTTTTTTTTTTTTTTTTGCACCTTCATGTCATCCTACCTGTTTAATTTATACTAGTAGGACATTCCGACAGCATTTTGCACTTTCAGGTCATCCTATCTGTTTCATTTATACTAGTAGGACAATCTGACAGCATTTTGTACAGTCAGGTCATCCTACCTGTTTAATTTATACTAGTAGGACAATCTGAAAGCATTTTGCATTTTTACGTAATCCTACTTGTTTAATTTATACTAGTAGGACAATATGACAGCATTTGGTACAGTCAGGGCATCCTAATTGTTGGTCATCCTACCTTTTCAATTTATACTAGTAGGACAATCTGAAAGCATTTTGCACCTTCAGGTCATCCTACATCATTAATCTATACTAGTAGGACAATCTGAATGTATTTTGCAGCTTCAGGTCATTCTACTTGTTTAATTTATACTAGTTGGACAATCTGAAAGCATTTTGCACCTTCAGGTCATCCTACCTGTTTAATTTATACTAGTAGGACAATCTAGCAGCATTTTGCACTTTCAGGTCATCCTACTTGTTTAATTTGTAGTAGTAGGACAATCTGACAGTATTTGGTTCAGTCAGGTCATCCTACCTGTTGGTCATCCTACCTCTTCAATTTATACTAGTAGGACAATCTGAAAGCATTTTGCACCTTCAGGTTATCCTACATCTTTAATCTATACTAGTAGGCCAATCTGAAAGCATTTTGCAGATTTAGGTCATTCTACTTGTTTAATTTATACTATTTGGTCAATCTGAAAGCATTTTGCACCTTCAGGTCATCCTACTTGTTTAATTTAAACTAGTAGGACAATCTGACAGCATTTGGTACAGTCAGGTCATCCTACCTGTTGGTCATCCTACCTCTTCAATTTATACTAGTAGGACAATCTGAAAGCATTTTGCACCTTCAGGTTATCCTACATCTTTAATCTATACTAGTAGGACAATCTGAAAGCATTTTGCAGATTCAGGTCATTCTACTTGTTTAATTTATACTAGTTGGACAATCTGAAAGCATTTTGCACCTTCAGGTCATCCTACTTGTTTAATTTAAACTAGTAGGACAATCTGACAGCATTTGGTACAGTCAGGTCATCGTACCTGTTGGTCATCCTACCTCTTCAATTTATACTAGTAGGACACTCTGAAAGCATTTTGCACTTTCACGTCATCCTACTTGTTTAATTTATACTAGTAGGACAATCTGAAAGCATTTTGCACCTTCAGGTCATCCTACATCTTTAATCTATAATAGTAGGACAATCTGAAAGCATTTTGCACTTTCAGGTCATCCTACCTGTTTCATTTATACTAGTAGGACAATCTGACAGCATTTTGCACTTTCCGGTCATCCTACCTGTTTAATTTATACAAGTAGGACAATCTGTTAGAGCATTTTGCACCTTCAGGTCATCCTACTTGTTTAATTACTAGTAGGACAATCTGAAAGCATTTTGCACCTTCAGGTCATCCTACCCGTTTAATTTATACTAGTAGGACAATCTGAAAGCGTTTTGCACCTTCAGGTCATCCTACCTGTTTAATTCATTTTAGTAGGACAATCTGGCAGCATTTTGTACAGTCAGGTCATCCTACCAGTTTAATTAATACAGTAGGACAATCTGACAGCATTTTGTACAGTCAGGTCATCCTACCTGTTTAATTCATACTAGTAGGACAATCTGACAGCATTTGGTACAGTCAGGTCATCCTACCTCTTCAATTTATACTAGTAGGACAATCTGAAAGCATTTTGCAGCTTCAGGTCATCCTACCTGTTTAATTTATACTAGTAGGACAATCTGAAAGCATTTTGGACCTTCAGGTCATCCTACCCGTTTAATTTATTCTTGTAGGACAATCTGTTAGAGCATTTTACATTTACATTTACATTTAGTCATTTAGCAGACGCTTTTGTCCAAAGCGACTTACAAGTGAGGTAAACAATAGAAGCAATTATGGCAACATAAGACAGCAATACATAAGTGCACTGGAAATAGTCTCATCAAGTCCAACACAATATACATAGCCAAGGGTATGTTAGTAGTTTTTTTTTTTTTTTTTTTTTTTTTTTTGCACCTTCATGTCATCCTACCTGTTTAATTTATACTAGTAGGACATTCCGACAGCATTTTGCACTTTCAGGTCATCCTATCTGTTTCATTTATACTAGTAGGACAATCTGACAGCATTTTGTACAGTCAGGTCATCCTACCTGTTTAATTTATACTAGTAGGACAATCTGAAAGCATTTTGCATTTTTACGTAATCCTACTTGTTTAATTTATACTAGTAGGACAATATGACAGCATTTGGTACAGTCAGGGCATCCTAATTGTTGGTCATCCTACCTTTTCAATTTATACTAGTAGGACAATCTGAAAGCATTTTGCACCTTCAGGTCATCCTACATCATTAATCTATACTAGTAGGACAATCTGAATGTATTTTGCAGCTTCAGGTCATTCTACTTGTTTAATTTATACTAGTTGGACAATCTGAAAGCATTTTGCACCTTCAGGTCATCCTACCTGTTTAATTTATACTAGTAGGACAATCTAGCAGCATTTTGCACTTTCAGGTCATCCTACTTGTTTAATTTGTAGTAGTAGGACAATCTGACAGTATTTGGTTCAGTCAGGTCATCCTACCTGTTGGTCATCCTACCTCTTCAATTTATACTAGTAGGACAATCTGAAAGCATTTTGCACCTTCAGGTTATCCTACATCTTTAATCTATACTAGTAGGCCAATCTGAAAGCATTTTGCAGATTTAGGTCATTCTACTTGTTTAATTTATACTATTTGGTCAATCTGAAAGCATTTTGCACCTTCAGGTCATCCTACTTGTTTAATTTAAACTAGTAGGACAATCTGACAGCATTTGGTACAGTCAGGTCATCCTACCTGTTGGTCATCCTACCTCTTCAATTTATACTAGTAGGACAATCTGAAAGCATTTTGCACCTTCAGGTTATCCTACATCTTTAATCTATACTAGTAGGACAATCTGAAAGCATTTTGCAGATTCAGGTCATTCTACTTGTTTAATTTATACTAGTTGGACAATCTGAAAGCATTTTGCACCTTCAGGTCATCCTACTTGTTTAATTTAAACTAGTAGGACAATCTGACAGCATTTGGTACAGTCAGGTCATCCTACCTGTTGGTCATCCTACCTCTTCAATTTATACTAGTAGGACACTCTGAAAGCATTTTGCACTTTCACGTCATCCTACTTGTTTAATTTATACTAGTAGGACAATCTGAAAGCATTTTGCACCTTCAGGTCATCCTACATCTTTAATCTATAATAGTAGGACAATCTGAAAGCATTTTGCACTTTCAGGTCATCCTACCTGTTTCATTTATACTAGTAGGACAATCTGACAGCATTTTGCACTTTCCGGTCATCCTACCTGTTTAATTTATACAAGTAGGACAATCTGTTAGAGCATTTTGCACCTTCAGGTCATCCTACTTGTTTAATTACTAGTAGGACAATCTGAAAGCATTTTGCACCTTCAGGTCATCCTACCCGTTTAATTTATACTAGTAGGACAATCTGAAAGCGTTTTGCACCTTCAGGTCATCCTACCTGTTTAATTCATTTTAGTAGGACAATCTGGCAGCATTTTGTACAGTCAGGTCATCCTACCAGTTTAATTAATACAGTAGGACAATCTGACAGCATTTTGTACAGTCAGGTCATCCTACCTGTTTAATTCATACTAGTAGGACAATCTGACAGCATTTGGTACAGTCAGGTCATCCTACCTCTTCAATTTATACTAGTAGGACAATCTGAAAGCATTTTGCAGCTTCAGGTCATCCTACCTGTTTAATTTATACTAGTAGGACAATCTGAAAGCATTTTGGACCTTCAGGTCATCCTAGCCGTTTAATTTATTCTTGTAGGACAATCTGTTAGAGCATTTTACATTTACATTTAGTCATTTAGCAGACGCTTTTGTCCAAAGCGACTTACAAGTGAGGTAAACAATAGAAGCAATTATGGCAACATAAGACAGCAATACATAAGTGCACTGGAAATAGTCTCATCAAGTCCAACACAATATACATAGCCAAGGGTATGTTAGTAGTTTTTTTTTTTTTTTTTTTTTTTTTTTTTTTTGCACCTTCATGTCATCCTACCTGTTTAATTTATACTAGTAGGAATATCTGAAAGCATTTTGCAACTTCAGGTCATCCTACCTGTTTAATTTATACTAGTAGGACATTCCGACAGCATTTTGCACTTTCAGGTCATCCTATCTGTTTCATTTATACTAGTAGGACAATCTGACAGCATTTTGTACAGTCAGGTCATCCTACCTGTTTAATTTATACTAGTAGGACAATCTGAAAGCATTTTGCATTTTTACGTAATCCTACTTGTTTAATTTATACTAGTAGGACAATATGACAGCATTTGGTACAGTCAGGGCATCCTAATTGTTGGTCATCCTACCTTTTCAATTTATACTAGTAGGACAATCTGAAAGCATTTTGCACCTTCAGGTCATCCTACATCATTAATCTATACTAGTAGGACAATCTGAATGTATTTTGCAGCTTCAGGTCATTCTACTTGTTTAATTTATACTAGTTGGACAATCTGAAAGCATTTTGCACCTTCAGGTCATCCTACCTGTTTAATTTATACTAGTAGGACAATCTAGCAGCATTTTGCACTTTCAGGTCATCCTACTTGTTTAATTTGTAGTAGTAGGACAATCTGACAGTATTTGGTTCAGTCAGGTCATCCTACCTGTTGGTCATCCTACCTCTTCAATTTATACTAGTAGGACAATCTGAAAGCATTTTGCACCTTCAGGTTATCCTACATCTTTAATCTATACTAGTAGGCCAATCTGAAAGCATTTTGCAGATTTAGGTCATTCTACTTGTTTAATTTATACTATTTGGTCAATCTGAAAGCATTTTGCACCTTCAGGTCATCCTACTTGTTTAATTTAAACTAGTAGGACAATCTGACAGCATTTGGTACAGTCAGGTCATCCTACCTGTTGGTCATCCTACCTCTTCAATTTATACTAGTAGGACAATCTGAAAGCATTTTGCACCTTCAGGTTATCCTACATCTTTAATCTATACTAGTAGGACAATCTGAAAGCATTTTGCAGATTCAGGTCATTCTACTTGTTTAATTTATACTAGTTGGACAATCTGAAAGCATTTTGCACCTTCAGGTCATCCTACTTGTTTAATTTAAACTAGTAGGACAATCTGACAGCATTTGGTACAGTCAGGTCATCCTACCTGTTGGTCATCCTACCTCTTCAATTTATACTAGTAGGACACTCTGAAAGCATTTTGCACTTTCACGTCATCCTACTTGTTTAATTTATACTAGTAGGACAATCTGAAAGCATTTTGCACCTTCAGGTCATCCTACATCTTTAATCTATAATAGTAGGACAATCTGAAAGCATTTTGCACTTTCAGGTCATCCTACCTGTTTCATTTATACTAGTAGGACAATCTGACAGCATTTTGCACTTTCCGGTCATCCTACCTGTTTAATTTATACAAGTAGGACAATCTGTTAGAGCATTTTGCACCTTCAGGTCATCCTACTTGTTTAATTACTAGTAGGACAATCTGAAAGCATTTTGCACCTTCAGGTCATCCTACCCGTTTAATTTATACTAGTAGGACAATCTGAAAGCGTTTTGCACCTTCAGGTCATCCTACCTGTTTAATTTATACTAATAGGCCAATTGTGGGCAGTGGGTAGATGCCTCGCATCTGCACGGGAAATGAACGACCCCGCCTTCCACGAGTTTCCTGCTGCCTTGCAGGTCGGCCTTGGCTGGTCAAAAGCTATGGGAGTAAACCCAAATTGAAAATCCGGTACGGAGACCCGTATACTAGTACGACATTCTGACAGCATTTTGTACTTTCAGGTCATCCTACATGTTTAATTTCTACTAGTAGGACAATCTGGCAGCATTTTGTACAGTCAGGTCATCCTACCTGTTTAATTCATACTAGTAGGACAATCTGGCAGCATTTTGTACAGTCAGGTCATCCTACCTGTTTAATTCATACTAGTAGGACAATCTGGCAGCATTTGGTACAGTCAGGTCATCCTACATGTTGGTCATCCTACCTCTTCAATTTATACTAGTAGGACAATCTGAAAGCATTTTGCACCTTCAGGTCATCCTACATCTTTAATCTATACTAGTAGAACAATCTGAAAGCATTTTGCAGCTTCAGGTCATCCTACCTGTTTAATTTATACTAGTAGGACAATCTGAAAGCATTTTGGACCTTCAGGTCATCCTACCCATTTAATTTATTCTAGTAGAACAACCTGACAACATTTTATACTGTCAGGTCATCCTACTTGTTTAATTTGTACTAGTAGGACAATCTGACAGCATTTGGTAAAGTCAGGTCATCCTACCTGTTGGTCATCCTACCTCTTCAATTTATACTAGTAGGACAATCTGAAAGCATTTTGCACCTTCAGGTTATCCTACATCTTTAATCTATACTAGTAGAACAATCTGAAAGCATTTTGCAGCTTCAGGTCATCCTACCTGTTTAATTTATATTAGTAGGACAATCTGAAAGCATTTTGTACAGTCAGGTCATCCTACCTGTTTAATTCATACTAGTAGGACAATCTGACAACATTTGGTACAGTCAGGTCATCCTACATGTTGGTCATCCTACCTCTTCAATTTATACTAGTAGGACAATCTGAAAGCATTTTGCACCTTCAGGTCATCCTACATCTTTAATCTATACTAGTAGAACAATCTGAAAGCATTTTGCAGCTTCAGGTCATCCTACCTGTTTAATTTATACTAGTAGGACAATCTGAAAGCATTTTGGACCTTCAGGTCAACCTACCCATTTAATTTATTCTAGTAGAACAACCTGACAACATTTTATACTGTCAGGTCATCCTACTTGTTTAATTTGTACTAGTAGGACAATCTGACAGCATTTGGTAAAGTCAGGTCATCCTACCTGTTGGTCATCCTACCTCTTCAATTTATACTAGTAGGACAATCTGAAAGCATTTTGCAGCTTCAGGTCATTCTACTTGTTTAATTTATACTAGTTGGACAATCTGACAGCATTTTGCACTTTCAGGTCATCCTACCTGTTTAATTTATACTAGTAGGACAATCTGACAGCATTTTGCACATTCAGGTCATCCTACCTGTTTAATTCATACTAGTAGGACAATCTGGCAGCATTTTGTACAGTCAGATCATCCTACCTGTTTAATTCATTTTAGTAGGACAATCTGGCAGCATTTTGTACAGTCAGGTCATCCTACCTGTTTAATTAATACAGTAGGACAATCTGGCAGCATTTTGTACAGTCAGGTCATCCTACCTGTTTAATTAATACAGTAGGACAATCTGACAGCATTTGGTACAGTCAGGTCATCCTACCTCTTCAATTTATACTAGTAGGACAATCTGAAAGCATTTTGCAGCTTCAGGTCATCCTACCCGTTTAATCTATACTAGTAGGACAATCTGAAAGCATTTTGCAGATTCAGGTCATTCTACTTGTTTAATTTATACTAGTTGGACAATCTGACAGCATTTTGCACTTTCAGGTCATCCTACTTGTTTAATTTATACTAGTTGGACAATCTGACAGCATTTTGCACTTTCAGGTCATCCTACTTGTTTAATTTATACTAGTTGGACAATCTGAAAGCATTTTGCACCTTCAGGTCATCCTACTTGTTTAATTTATACTAGTAGGACAATCTGAAAGCATTTTGCACCTTCAGGTTATCCTACATCTTTAATCCATACTAGTAGGACAATCTGAAAGCATTTTGCACTTTCAGGTCATCCTACCTGTTTAATTTATACTAGTAGGACATTCCGACAGCATTTTGCACTTTCCAGTCATCCTACCTGTTTAATTTATACTAGTAGGACAATATGTTAGAGCATTTTGCACCTTCAGGTCATCCTACCTGTTTAATTTATACTAGTAGGACAATCTGACAGCATTTTGCACCTTCAAGTCATCCTACTTGTTGAATTTATACTAGTAGGACTATCTGAAAGCATTTTGCACCTTCAGGTCAGCCTACATCTTTAATCTATAATCGTAGGACAATCTGTTAGAGCATTTTGCACCTTCCGGTCATCCTACCTTTTTAATTTAAACTAGTAGGACAATCCGACAGCATTTTGCACTTTCCGGTCATCCTACTTGTTTAATTTATACTTGTAGGACAATCTGACAGCATTTGGTACAGTCAGGTCATCCTACCTGTTGGTCATCCTACCTCTTCAATTTATAGTAGTAGGACTATCTGAAAGCATTCTGGCACCTTCATGTTATCCTACATCTTTAATCTATAATAGTAGGACAATCTGAAAGCATTTTGCACTTTCAGGTCATCCTACCGGTTTAATTTATACTAGTAGGACAATCCGACAGCATTTTGCACTTTCAGGTCATCCTACCTGTTTAATTTATACTAGTGGGACAATCTGTTAGAGCATTTTGCACCTTCAGGTCATCCTACTTGTTTAATTTATACTAGTAGGACAATCTGAAAGCATTTTGTACCTTCAGGTCATCCTACCTTTTTAATTTATACTAGTAGGACAATCTGACAGCATTTTGCACTTTCAGGTCATCCTACCTGTTTAATTTATAATAGTGGGACAATCTGTTAGAGCATTTTGCACCTTCAGGTCATCCTACCTTTTTAATTTAAACTAGTAGGACAATCTGACAGCATTTTGCACTTTCAGGTCATCCTACTTGTTTAATTTAAACTAGTATGACAATCTGTTAGAGCATTTTGCATCTTCAGGTCATCCTACTTGTTTAATTTATACTAGTAGGACAATCTGAAAGCGTTTTGCACCTTCAGGTCATCCTACCTGTTTAATTTATACTACTTCGACAATCTGAAAGCATTTTGCATTTTCAGGTGATCCTACCTGTTTAATTTATATTAGTAGGAAAATCTGACAGCATTTTGTACAGTCAGGTTATCCGTAGGTGGTACTATAATCCGTCCTCTACTCATGTACCCAGGGTCTCGCTAAACTGGGTGAATGTTTATGGTAGGACAAATAATGCAGTGTGTATATAAATCTATTGTCTGTATTGTAACATATTGTGTAAATAATTTGCTTTATTGAATAATAAAGTTGTCCTCCGAAGGGGAGGGGGGTGGCGGGCCAAAAAAGTAGGACAATCTGAAAGCATTTTGCACTTTCACGTCATCCTACCTGTTGGTCATCCTACCTCTTCAATTTATACTAGTAGGACAATCTGAAAGCATTTTGCACCTTCAGGTTATCCTACAGCTTTAATCTATACTAGTAGGACAATCTGAAAGCATTTTGCACCTTCAGGTTATCCTACATCTTTAATCTATACTAGTAGGACAATCTGAAAGCATTTTGCACCTTCAGGTCATCCTACCTGTTTCATTTATACTAGTAGGACAATCTGACAGCATTTTGCACTTTCCGGTCATCCTACTTGTTTAATTTATACTAGTAGGACAATCTGGCAGCATTTTGTACAGTCAGGTCATCCTACCCGTTTAATTTATACTAGTAGGACAATCTGACAGCATTTTGCACTTTCCGGTCATCCTACTTGTTTAATTTATACTAGTAGGACAATATGACAGCATTTGGTACAGTCAGGTCATCCTACCTGTTGGTCATCCTACCTCTTCAATTTATACTAGTAGGACAATCTGAAAGCATTTTGCACCTTCAGGTTATCCTACATCTTTAATCTATACTAGTAGGACAATCTGAAAGCATTTTGCACCTTCAGGTCATCCTACCTGTTTAATTTATACTAGTAGGACAATCGAACAGCATTTTGTACTTTCAGGTCATCCTACCTGTTTCATTTATACTAGTAGGACAATCTGACAGCATTTTGCACTTTCCGGTCATCCTACTTGTTTAATTTATACTAGTAGGACAATCTGGCAGCATTTTGTACAGTCAGGTTATCCTACATCTTTAATCTATACTAGTAGGACAATCTGACAGCATTTTGCACCTTCAGGTTATCCTACATCTTTAATCTATACTAGTAGGACAATCTGAAAGCATTTTGCACCTTCAGGTCATCCTACCTGTTTCATTTATACTAGTAGGACAATCTGACAGCATTTTGTACAGTCAGGTTATCCTACCCGTTTAATTTATTCTAGTAGGACAATCTGACAGCATTTTGCACTTTCCGGTCATCCTACTTGTTTAATTTATACTAGTAGGACAATATGACAGCATTTGGTACAGTCAGGTCATCCTACCTGTTGGTCATCCTACATCTTTAATCTATACTAGTAGGACAATCTGAAAGCATTTTGCACCTTCAGGTCATCCTACCTGTTTAATTTATACTAGTAGGACAATCCAACAGCATTTTGTACTTTCAGGTCATCCTACCTGTTTCATTTATAATAGTAGGACAATCTGACAGCATTTTGCACTTTCCGGTCATCCTACTTGTTTAATTTATACTAGTAGGACAATCTGGCAGCATTTTGTACAGTCAGGTCATCCTACCTGTTTAATCTATACTAGTAGGACAATCGGAAAGCATTTTGCACCTTCAGGTCATTCTACCCGTTTAATTTATACTAGTAGGACAATCTGAAAGCGTTTTGCACCTTCAGGTCATTCTACCCGTTTAAGTTATACTAGTAGGACAATCTGACAGCATTTTGTACAGTCAGGTTATCCTACCCGTTTAATTTATTCTAGTAGGACAATCTGACAGCATTTTGCACTTTCCGGTCATCCTACTTGTTTAATTTATACTAGTAGGACAATATGACAGCATTTGGTACAGTCAGGTCATCCTACCTGTTGGTCATCCTACATTTTTAATCTATACTAGTAGGACAATCTGAAAGCATTTTGCACCTTCAGGTCATCCTACCTGTTTAATTTATACTAGTAGGACAATCCAACAGCATTTTGTACTTTCAGGTCATCCTACCTGTTTCATTTATAATAAGAGGACAATCTGACAGCATTTTGCACTTTCCGGTCATCCTACTTGTTTAATTTATACTAGTAGGACAATCTGGCAGCATTTTGTACAGTCAGGTCATCCTACCTGTTTAATCTATACTAGTAGGACAATCGGAAAGCATTTTGCACCTTCAGGTCATTCTACCCGTTTAATTTATACTAGTAGGACAATCTGAAAGCGTTTTGCACCTTCAGGTCATTCTACCCGTTTAAGTTATACTAGTAGGACAATCTGAAAGCGTTTTGCACCTTCATGTCATCCTACCTGTTTTATTTATACTAATAGGACAATCGTGGGCAGTGGGTAGATGCCTCGCATCTGCACGGGAAATGAACGACCTCGCCTTCCACGAGTTTCCTGCTGCCTTGCAGGTCGGCCTTGGCTGGTCAAAGGCTATGGGAGTAAACCCAAATCGAAAATCCGGTACGGAGACCCGTATACTAGTAGGACAATCTGACAGCATTTTGTACTTTCAGGTCATCCTACATGTTTAATTTATACTAGTAGGACAATCTGACAGCATTTTGCACTTTCAGGTCATCCTACTTGTTTAATTTATACTAGTAGGACAATCTGGCAGCATTTTGTACTTTCAGGTCATCCTACCCGTTTAATGTATACTAGTAGGACAATCTGAATGCGTTTTGCACTTTCAGGTCATCCTACCGGTGTTATGATGGTGTGAAGGATGAGGAACCCAAGTGCAGACAGAGATGAACACTAAAGACCTTTATTATGACAAAACTGAAAACAAAACCCACGAGGGGGCAAAACAATATAAACAGGAAGACTAAAGAACACTAAACTAGACAGGAGACTGGACTAAACTGTGACACTAAACTGGATACACTTAACAATAAACAAGACAAAACACTAGATATATAAACACTAGACTAGACTTGACTTTCAGACAGAGTACTCACAGGTATATGGAACAATGCACAAGCACAGGACAATGAATACAAGAGGATTAAATAGGGTAACAAATCAAGAGGGGAACAGGTGATATAAATCAAACAATAATGAGGAGGATGACAAGGGAGCGGGGTAAAAGAGACAAGACACAGGGAACATGTGGTCCAGTAAACCAATACTAAGACCACGTGAACCCACACAAAACATGGGTCTGTCATGATTCTGCCACAAGACTAGATTAAACAAAGGACAAGATGGCAGAACCATGACAACCTGTTTAATTCATACAAGTAGGACAATCTGGCAGCATTTTGTACAGTCAGGTCATCCTACCTGTTTAATTTATACTAGTAGGACAATCTGTTAGAGCTTTTTGCACCTTCAGGTCATCCTACTTGTTTAATTAATACTATTAGGACAATCTGAAAGCATTTTGCACCTTCAGGACATCCTACATCTTTAATCTATACTAGTAGGACAATCTGAAAGCATTTTGCAGATTCAGGTCATTCTACTTGTTTAATTTATACTAGTTGGACAATCTGAAAGCATTTTGCACCTTCAGGTCATCCTACCTGTTGATCATCCTACCTCTTCAATATATAATAGTAGGACAATCTGAAAGCATTTAGCACCTTCAGGACATCCTACATCTTTAATCTATACTAGTAGGACAATCTGAAAGCATTTTGCAGCTTCGGGTCATTCTACTTGTTTAATTTATACTAGTTGGACAATCTGAAAGCATTTTGCACCTTTAGGTCATTCTACCCGTTTAATTTATACTAGTAGGACAATCTGAAAGTGTTTTGCACCTTCATGTCATCCTACCTGTTTAATTTATACTAATAGGACAATCGTGGGCAATGGGTAGATGCCTCGCATCTGCACGGGAAATGAACAACCCCGCCTTCCACGAGTTTCCTGCTGCCTTGCAGGTCGGCCTTGGCTGGTCAAAGGCTATGGGAGTAAACCCAAATAAATCGAAAATCCGGTACGGAGACCCGTATACTAGTAGGACAATCTGACAGCATTTTGTACTTTCAGGTCATCCTACATGTTTAATTTATACCAGTAGGACAATCTGTTAGAGCATTTTGCACCTTCATGTCATCCTACTTGTTTAATTTATACTAGTAGGACAATCTGAAAGCATTTTGCAATTTCAGGTCGTCCTACCCGTTTAATTTATACTAGTAGGACAATCTGAAAGCGTTTGGTACAGTCAGGTCATCCTACCTGTTGGTCATCCTACCTCTTCAATTTAAACTAGTAGGACAATCTGACAACATTTTGTACAGTCAGGTCATCCTACTTGTTTAATTTATAATAGTAGGACAATCTGTTAGAGCATTTTGCACCTTCAGGTCATCCTAACCGTTTAATTTATACTAGTAGGACAATCTGAAAGCGTTTTGCACCTTCAGGTCATCCTACCTGTTTAACTTATACTAATAGGCCAATCGTGGGCAGTGGGTAGATGCCTCACATCTGCACCGGAAATGAACGACCCCGCCTTCCACGAGTTTCCTGCTGCCTTGCAGGTCGGCCTTGGCTGGTCAAAGGCTGTGGGAGTAAACCCAAATCGAAAATCCGGTTTGGAGACCCGTATACTAGTAGGACAATCTGACAGCATTTGGTACAGTCAGGTCATCCTACATGTTTAATTTATACTAGTAGGACAATCTGAAAGCATTTTGTTCCTTCAGGTCATCCTACCTCTGTTTTATACTAGCAGCAAAATCAGATTGTCTTATGTAGTATATAATCCTACCTGTTCGTTTTATACTATAAGGTGTTATGGTACCATAGACCAGATGAGACAGAGATATAAAAAAGTGAGTTTTATTAAACATGAGCAGTTAAACAGCAGATTATATGGATCTGCAGATGAAATGAAGATGATTGGTTGATGAACACAGTTAATCTCCGCACATACACTTCTTTAATGTCCCAGATATAACAAGACGATTAACTTTACTTTCCTTGTAGGTAAACAGATGATGAAGACAACAGATAACCAAACCTTCAGGTCATCCTACCTCTTCAATTTATATTAGTAGGACAATCTGACAGCATTTTGTACAGTCAGGTTATCCTACCTACTCTGTAGGTGGTACTATAATCCCTCCTCTACTTATGTACCCAGGGTCTCGCTAAACTGGGTGAATGGTTATGGTAGGACAAATAATGCAGTGTGTATATACTGTAAATCTATTGTCTGTATTGTAACATATTGTGTAAATAATTTGCTTTATTAAATAAAAAAGTTGTCCTCCGAAGGGGGGGGGGGGGTGGTGGCGGGCCAAAAAAGTAGGACAATCTGAAAGCATTTTGCACTTTCACGTCATCCTACTTGTTTAATTTATACTAGTAGGACAATATGACAGCATTTGGTACAGTCAGTTCATCCTACCTGTTGGTCATCCTACCTCTTCAATTTATACTAGTAGGACAATCTGAAAGCATTTTGCAGCTTCAGGTCATTCTACTTGTTTAATTTATACTAGTAGGACAAGCTGACAACATTTTGCAGCTTCAGGTCATTATACTTGTTTAATTCATACTAGTAGCACAATCTGAAAGCATTTTGGACCTTCAGGTCATCCTACCTGTTTAATTTATACTAGTAGGAGTTGTATAGCTGCATTGCTGGTTAACGCCTCTGAGCAGATTCTCTGTGTTCTTCTTTTATGTGTAGCTGCTCACCTTAAACAGATACAGTACATTGAAGTGATGTTTAAAACAAATTAAGCCCTATAATATTGTTTATGTTTACAATAATTGGTAAAAAGTTTGACGGATAAAATGGTTCTTACCATTCTCTATGAGTACGTTTACATGCACAGAATAAGCGGATAACTATTAAAAATCTGCATATTATAGAAAACTGTTTTCATGCGTTTACATTCAAATCAATAAGCCGCCTATGCAGTCAACTGCGTTTACATGGGACTTGGAGAATTATCAGTTTTCTCGCAGGCTGTGACGTCACCACCTTGTAGGATTACAAATTTATAAAATGTAATATCAAGGTAACAGTGTAATAGTATGTAAACTGAAAAAGTGATATACATTGTGTTTTACATCTTGAGGTAAAGATTATGACATTCTACAATCAAGTCAGGGAGCCTAGGTGGCTAAGACATTAACCTTTTGTCTTTATGCTCTTCCTGACCATTGGAAAGAGTGCCAAGTTAAAGGTGATTGCTAAGCTCAAGGCACAACTGTGCCTTTGTCTTTATGCATTTGAAGGTATGGGCGATACAGTTAGGATGATTGGATTAGCACCTATGCATTTGAATGATACTGTTATGCTGATGAGATCAGGGCTGAAGCAATTCCAGTAACTGGCTGATTCCTTGACTGAATTTACATACTTTGTTTAAAGTTGAGTGCTTTGTACTCCATTAAGGGGACTGCCCCCTAAAATGTGTATAAATGCAATGTAGGGCTACTGCAAGTCAGACTTGGTGACTGCAGCGCCCCGAGCTCTATGCTCTGATTTGAAGATCGCTTTCTGCAATAAAGACTACTGCTCGAGGAAATCCAAGTCTCCTGGTCTTCGCTAAAAAGGTTTACAACAACCTATAGTACATAATAGTCGATCAAAAAGCCGACGGCATATCTGTCTTAAGCTAAATTGTTGTATCTCTTCTCGTGTCTGCAGAACCTGTAAATGTAACATAAGCTTCTATTTTAACAGTTTCTCTGCCAACTGCTTTAGTCGAGCGGAGACTTTTATGCATTACTTTGCACTTACTTCCGCGTGTGACGTTTATCTTTCATACGCGGACATGGACAAAACCGTGAGAAAGCTGGTTAAGGTGTTTACATGCCACGCGAAATCGGCGTAATGAGCAAAAAACTACCTGTGCCGATCGGTTTTGGCTTACGCCGTTTATGAGCTTTCCCCGATTAAAGAAAACAGTTTTACGCGTTTACATGACCCCACGTGTTATCAGTTTATTAAGCATAATCGGCGTAAGACTCTGCATGTAAACGCACTCTATATAAGCCCCTCTGTCTGTTAACTTTTGTTCGAGCCTGTCTAGATCTTTTATCAGTCTAGAAAGATGTTGGAGAAAAGACACCATCCTCTAGCCTGACGTTGTCATACTCAATTCTAGTCAGAATTTGAGTCTGATACCGCTCCATTATCGGAGCCTAGCATGTCCCTCCACTTATTCAGCAGTCACGATTCCGGGCTTCCGAAAAGAAGCTGGCAACGACCGCTAATTATATCCATCTCGTCGTGCACGCCGGGTTGCATCGCCGTGATACCCATTTCAGTTGCTTCTTTAACTTTGTCCTCCATAAGTGCGACCAACTTTTGCCGAATCCCGTAGGAATGACGGCGAAAACATAAACAAATGCCTTGATCGCGTTTCTCTGTTCCTCTTTTTAAATCAATGCTCTGTCGATATCTTTTAGAACAGACTCAATGTCAGAATCCACACATCTGAATTCTACAGCAGCAGCCATTTCATTGTAAACAGATTGAACACACGCGCTCTTTGGTGACGTGGTTGTGTTGATCATCTGTCCATCATCATATAAAGCCCGCCCTCACAATTTGATTCGTCGGCCAGTTTTGGTACTCGCATAGTAGCTCCTCAACGGAAAAACTCCAGACCGATCTTCCCGTTTTTCAAAATGTGGTGGGCAGGGCTAAGATCGGCTGGCACCCAGGCTAACCATCCTCTTCTATAATCTTCATCTGTAATTGGGCTAACAATTGTACCAGTGAAGGCAGGTGACTCCAAGATTGTCTCGTCTACAGCTGCAATATCAAAAAATAATTGAATTGAGGCTTTTTTATATACATTTAGTATTTTTTATTAAAATTCATAATGAGCATATGTGTACATTGATTTAAAACAGTACTCAAGACTGTAGATTTACTGTGAGGTTTTTTTTTAGGTAACTTACTCTCCATTCGACCTTGCAGGTCACACCATGGTCTCGAGAGTGAAAATGAGTGCTCTATGGATTGAACAGAAAAGGTAGTATTACACAGTGTTATGTTGTATTTAAATGCCATGAACAATGCGTTTATGTTTTCTTCCTAATTATGTCAACAAATGCTCTATTACCTTGCATGGTACTTTAGGTGAATCAAAACTCCAACCATCTGTATGAGGGTTTGGATAAAGGATGCCCACTGGAGCAGGAAATAATGGATCAGGTCATTTTCATTTGTCACATTTACAAAGAAGCACACTCTTAAGGCTTGCGTTACCCTGTCTGTGGCAAAGACACTAGACAAAAGTATTGGGAGGCCTCATTCTAATAAACATATTTATTTATCCCAGTATTTTCAATTAAAACAAATATAAATGCTATAGGTTTAGGTGATGAGTTTTTGGCTAAAAACCTTTGAGTCATATCAAAGGTGTTAGCTGAGTTAAGGTCTGGGCTTTATTCAGACCAGTCAAAGTTCTTCCACACCAGACTGAATCACTAATTTTCTGTTTGAACCTTACTTTGTTTGTAAGGTCATTCAGGGTTGGTTTTGAAAAGAATCTTGCTATAAATTTAGCATCAAACGGTTTTTCTAGAATATCATATGCTGTAGCATTAAGATTTGTGCTCATGGAAATAAGTAAAGTATTTAAACCTGTTTATTAGAAGGAGGCGTCGCAATAGTTATGTTTATATAGTTTATGTTTAACAAGTCAAAATAACTAGGGCTGCTTCTTTTTAAGAACTTTTGGGTATTTTTAAATCAGCCAGAGGAATAACAGTCCTTAAATGTGTAATGTACTGCCATCATTTCGTAATGATCAAAAGCGAGGTCAGATTCTTGTTAACCTACTGTTTTCTCGTTTCCTCGTCACAATAAGACTTCATTTACATTGCAAATCTTAATGCACAGATCAGATTTTTTTGACTATATTCATTTTTTGTTCTGCTCTTTTTATATTTACATAATACACGATTCATATCGAATATCTGTGTTAACAATAATTTCCAAAACTGCAGTTAGTATGAGTGTCATGATTTGCACTTGAGTTTTGTATCGACTTACAGTAAGCCAAGGTCACTGCCAATTTAGACATGTTTTAATTATGACACTTAAACAACTGTATATGTACTTTGATAAAAGTTTTTGCAATCATGGAAACATAAGTGATTTGTAGACAGCATTCTTCTTTTACGAATGTAAAATGGCTGGAGTAGTGATGTCACTAGCTAGATTAATTTTCATTTGACCTCCCCCACAGAAAGACACAGCACATCATTATATCGTTGGCTCCGCCCACTGGTGTTCAGTCTAAAGTAGTAGTTGTTGACAATCATAAAGTTGTAATAACAGTAAGATTGTGATGTCAGACAAACATTGTGCTGTTGCTGGCTGTGGGAAATTAGTGTCTTTGTAAGGGTCGCAAATAATTAAAAAATATTTATGTTTCAAAATATTGCCCCCCTACCAAATTAACCATAGTTTTATTGTGGTAAAAGTGTAGTAACCATGTTTTTTTGGTCAATTGATTACTATGAGCAAACCCATGGTTTTACTATACTAACCATGGTTTAATTCTTTCACCGCCAACGTTTTTAAAAAAAGTTGCCAGCCAGCGCCAGCGTTTTTCATGATTTTCACCAAAGTTTAATGCCTTCCAGAAAATGTTCTTCTTTAAATATATAAACATACAATATACCAAATGAAAGAACAGACCCTCTGCTTTTAAACAAAAAAACCGTTTCATCCTACCTTTAGTGGTTCTTTTGCAATCAGCTTTTGAATATGGGTAGGTTTTTGCAAAAACACCATATTTTGAGCAAAAAGCAGAGATAATTCCGCCACCTGGTGGATAATAGCGGTATTGCGGAAAGACGGAAAATCTCGTTATTGGCGGGGAAGCGTTTTCTCTTAATTGACGAGATATCTCGTCAATGGCGGGGAAAGAGTTAACTATGGTTTTTGAAAACCATGGTTGTCAAAACCATAGTTATTTTGTGGTAACCATGGTTTTACTACAGTAACCATGGTTTTTTGGTCTTAACTGTAGTAAAACCATGGTTAATTTTCGTAAGGGATATTAACTAAACTGGACTGTCACAGAGACCAAGTGTAGTAGGGTATGGAGCGCTCACACTAGTCACACCAAACTTTGGAGGTAAAACATACTTTGGTATGATACAGTATGCATATTGTATGATAATGCATAATTTTACTGTAAACCATGCCGCTCCTTAGAGCTTATTTCTATGTATATTTAAAACATTCTTCATTCTCTTGTGATTATATTTGCAGGTTTCTGAATTGATGTCAGATGCAAAGCAGATGCTTATTTTCTTCCAGTTTGGCTTCATTGTGGAAAAATGCTGGAAACTAAAATGCAGGTGTCATTCCTTTGTTTATTGAAGCTATGACAAATTATTTGTTATTGATTGTACTTTCTGTTTAGTTAATGTTTTATACAGTGTAACTGTTCCTAAACATTGTTCCTCGAGGTCCTCTGCTATTCACATTTTGTATGTCTTATTTAACACACCTTATTCAAATCATCAGCTCATTTGTAGAGATCTTCATGAACTGAACTGAACTGTGTCCAAATGTTCACACTTGTTGTCTTTGCACTAGACTACTTACATGACGTTTTTTTTTTATTTGGCCTAAGTATTCTAGGGGGCATGAAGATCCCAAGCGTGCATGTAGAATTATTCATGGGACACACTTAGCATGTGTAAAAATTTCAATCCAGGTAGTGCCAGCAATTTGCACCAAAACGTATTTGTGTTTTATTTACTACTTTTAATTTATATGTAACATTTTTAGGTTTTTCTGTAAATAAAATGAACACACTGAAATGAACATTTGCTGAACTTAAAGATTATTATCTACACTCAATTATTAATCAAACTTTTAGATGCAGAATTCTTTGCTCCTGTAAAAAAGCTCTTTGTTTTGAGTACGTAGCTTTATTAAAGTGTATTATTTATTCAGTAGTCCCTAAATAAACGACACAATGTTGCAGTTGCAGATGTTTCACAAAATACATAACAATAATGCAGTGAACACCATAGAAATGTTAACATACAATTAAAAGTCTCATGCTTTACATCCAGAACATGATGCACGATAGGATGCACAAAGTGATATTTGGACGCAGCCTCAGTCTGTCAGATCAAAGAGACATACAGAATGCACAGAGCAGTGGGACTCCATGAACAGAGTTGAGAACCACTGCTGTAACTCAACTGTGGATTCACACCAGCCGCGGAAGAGGCGGCAAGCGCGGATGATTTACATGTTAAGTCAATGCAAACACGCGATTAGGCATCCTGCGGCGCGGTACACGCGGTAGCCGCGGCGCGGATGTCGCGGAAGGCGCGGGGCGTTCCGCGCGAATTGAGCGTTGCCGCGGGAAACGCGCAAGTTCAAAAATCTGAACTTTGGCGGAATTCCGCGCCGCGTTAACCAATCAGGAGCTTGCTGTAGTAGTGACGTGATTACAGGAAGCGAGCGGAGTGGTGTAGTCTCCGCGGAGTCGCAGAAGCCCCTCCCATGACGCGGATTTCCGCGTGAATTTCTCGAATGACTAGAATTTCACGCGCGGCGTTCACGCGCGGATTAAGCGAGTAAACTCAAAATGTTCAAGCGGCAAACTGGACGCGGTTCACGCGTTTTTGCCGCCTCTTCCGCGGCTGGTGTGAATCCACAGTTATGCTTACCTGACTCATGCAGAATTCTGGCCTGGTGTTTGGTCCCCACTTTCTCTGGCTTGTGTCTCCATCATCATTACACTCTTGTCAGTGTAATAGTATCGTCGTCTGCGTTCCAGGACTTTGTTACTCAGCTGTCCCTTCTCCTTCAAACTACATTTTTGTCAAGCTGCAACAAGTTGGAATACATAATTATTAACGTTTAAGGATTTTGATGTATGAACTATGTAACAAAAGCAAAAAAATTTATAGTAATTTTATTAAGACATTACCTTTTTGTTGTTTGTTTACTGACCTTTCAACCCTATTGCATTAATAATTGATCATCATACCTTTGTCCTACTGTGAACAGGCTACTGTAGACAACTTTGAACAAAGTCAAACAAAAAAAGAGAAAAATTAAAATGCTGAATGTGTCTCATCTAAAATACATTGTTTTTGTTTTTTCATTGAATTTGGATGTTTTAGGAAAATTTACGTAGCATATATTGATGTTTCAAATCAGAGTTTGTTAATGACACTTAATCATTAACAAACATTTAAAAAGCTTTATTACAATACTAATTGATAATATTAATGTAATAATCTTGTTTTGTAACACCCTAAATCACTGAGCGCTCAAACGCTACCCCAGTTACAAGCATGAGTGGTTGACTTCATGCGCAGACATTGAAGTACTGCGAGAGTGATTCAAAAGTCCAGGAAACAGTGTAATCACTCGGTACTGTGATGTCATACTGGTTAACGCTAAGCCACGTGAAGCCGGACACAAGGGCTGCATTAATCTTAGCCTGTGGTTTTTGAGGCTTCTGTGTCTCGTCGCATTAAACGATCGCAGAACAATTTATTTCTCTTTTTCACCTCGATCTTTGGCCTCTTGTGATTTACCAAAACCAACATGTGAAGTAACAACGCTGAAGAGGTAAGTAACTAACTTTGTTATGCAAGTTGTGGATCTACAGATTTATTGTCGTATATGATCATAATTTTTTTTGTTTGTTTGTTTGAAACGTTTATCAATGCAAGCCAATATCGAGCTGCAAATCCTGAAGGCAAGGCACGTTGAACATGTAACGTTGTTAACTTTTCTCAGCGGTGGTGGGGTAAACGAGTATAGCGAAGTGGTTTGATAATTGAGTTAATATATTTTATCAGTTGTATTAGCTATAAAGTTATTTATATCTGTGAATTAATTCTTATTTTTATCAGTTTCTAACAACACATACATGACAAAAGGCTAACGTAACGTTAATGACGATCTACAACAGATGTAAAGATCTTTACAAGACGTATCTGAGACGTACGTGTGCTATCTGGGATGTCACGTGTGTGTGTTGTGAGAAGCACTTACAGTACAAAGTTTAGAACAGCGAATCAACCGTCAATCATAGATGGACTTTCTTCATTCAGTCACGTGTTCACAGTGCTTCTGGAGGTTGCGCGCGTTTAAATGTTTCTGACGACAAACAGGTCGCGCGTATATAATGGCGGGTACACGTGTGAAGTTTAGCTTTTAGTTAAAAGATTAGTAAATTCATATTCACGTAATACAACACTCTTTATGTTCTGCGTGTTTCTAGACACAAGCAAAACCTCATCAGACGATTCAGTTGTTGCAGCAATCTAAACAATTCATTTAAACTGATTCACGAACCAATTCAAAACGTTTGGCCCGTTTGCTTTGTAAAGAATCGACTCAAAAGACTCATTTATTTGCAACACCTTGTAAGGAATCAACTTAAACGAGTCATTAATTCGCGAATGTGTGTGTGTGTGACACCGCGTGAGTGAGAGACACATGGAAAGGAATTTGAAGCTGAACGTTATTTTCTCTATAAAAGACAAAGACGAAATTTAATCTATATTTTTATTTTATTTTAGTTAGTTTTGCCAGACCCACATTACAGTTTTAGTTAGTTATCGTTTTTTTGTAATGCCTCGTTTTTATTTTTATTTCAGTTAACGACAATGTTTTTTCCCACCTAGTTTTCGTTTTTTCGTTCGTTTTCGTTAACGATTATAACCTTGGCACGTATAGACTTAGAAGCCAGCGGTGAGAAATTAACCCTTTTGGAGACGTTCAATGCTATAGCCGCCACCCCGACAGCCAGCGCCTTTTGTTCTGTATCTGTTCTTATCAGTTTAATGTCTGATACGTCCCTTATCCGGGGACTATATGTTAAATGGATGTGAAGCTCGCTTCTTCCTTTCTATGCATCGACTTGGTATTGCAGTGTTTCCAAGAACGGTGCCATTCCCTTATCGAGACAAATTAAGTACGTGTAAAAACCAGAGCTGCTTCTTTTGTGTGTGGCTGTCAGAGTGTGTTTTCGTTGTTTCTCCATTGCTCAGTACTTTTCTTTGTTTCTATTCCACGTAAAGCTGGGTCCGACAATAATAAAAATGAGAATGTGAATGAAAGATTTGCTGTAATGAAATGCATGCGTGGAAATTAACAGGCTGAAATCGAAATGACTTTAAATTTATTAAATTATTTGCTTTACAAGCTTGCAGAGGAGATACGGGGACGACTTAAACATCATTGACACGGCTGAAGGCGCAACAAAAGCGAACAAGACAGATTACATACTACATACTACAGCTGTCGAAAAACCGCAGCAACCTTCAGGGGCGTCATGAACAAATTTCTTTTAAGGGGGCACAGTGTGCACAGCTCACAGAAATTTGTGCATACACAGACATCAACAAAATATTATAGAGCTTTCAGTCTTTTCCATGGCACTTACATTTCTAACAATATTAGCACATTGTTTTTCATGCAAAAACCTTCAAAATAAAAGTGTTGACTAACTTTTATATCAAATACTATTTAATCGGAATAATGACATATTGATATCATATGTACATCTGAAACGGCATGTTTTATTTAAGTTTTAATAAATGACTTGTTTAATTGTGTCATTAATGCATTTTGCACAACAAATGCATTATCCTATAAAATTATTTTAAATCCATAAAGTATAAAAACAACGAAAATGACATAAGCTATAGCCACGTGATTGACTTTAATGTTCAATAATGATAAAAAAATTCTAGATACAATTATTAGAGGAACGCATTATTGCATCAAATTTGACCTCATATGTGAACATGTGTGATTCTGCGCCCCTGTGCACTCTGGCGAACTTTGGCGTTGTACCAAGATGAATCTAGAAATCTCTACTAATATAACGTCTAGACCAGTGTTTCTCAAACTTTTTCAGCCTAAGGACCACTTTGTCTTCCAATTTTTTTTTGAGGACCACCTAACAGAATCCCACTCTAACACGCCCCCCAAAAAACAACAAAATAAGATGGATAAGCTAAATTTAAGTTTAATATGCAACTGTTTTAAGTCAAAAACTAATTTTTTAAACACAAATGCAGTGCTATGTTCAGAAATTATTATACAGTATGAATTTTATTTCATTTGAAAAAGTAAATGTGAAATGAGTTGCAGCTTAAAGCTGGTGGCTATATCTTAAATTTCATCACAAATGTTCAGCAGAATCCTTATGCTCACATCAGAAAGAAGGCTGCTTCAGTAGCCATAGGAAGGAACAGTGATTAAAGGATCAATCTACTAGCCTTGGGAAGGGAAAATAAAAATTTAAAGCAGGAAACCCACAAACTATCAGATCTAAAATAGATTTGATTGCTTCTTTCAAAACCCATAGATACTATTAGCATCTGCTGAATTGTATGCTAATAGTATGTCTAGGACTCTTTCTTAAATTTAATAACAAATGTCCAGCAGAAACCTTAAGCCCACATCAGCTATGAAGACTGCTTCAGGAGCCAAAAGAACAGTAATAAAATGATCAACCTACTCATTTTGTGAAGGCAAGAGAAAGTTTGCATGCTAGAAGCTTCATACAAACTCTACCAGTGCAAAGTAAGTGCCTGCTTGACAATGGAGAAGGCCATTGTACCTTGAGGGATTCGAACCTGGGTCTCCCCGATAGGAGAGATGTATTGCTGTATACGATCAAACTGTTGGCTGACTCCTACAGTCAGAGTCACACCCACACAAGTTGACTGACACATACATGAATACATTTTGCTTGAAAGCACTAAATGTTTTGGGACTCTATCTTAAATTTCATAACATATGTTCAGAAGAAGCCTTAAGCCCACATCAGAAAGGAAGACTGCTTCAGTATCCATAGGAACAGTGATAAAATGATCAAACTACTCCCTATGTACAGGCTGAAGAGAATTTGCAGGCTAGAAGTTGCCCACAAACTCTATCAGGTCAAAGTAAGTGCCTTATTGTCCAAAGAGAAGGCAACTTAAAGCTTGTGGCTATATCTTAAATTGCATCACAAATGTTCAGCAGAATCCTTAGGATCACATCAGAAAAGAAGGCTGCTTCAGTAGCCATAGGATGGAACAGTGATTAAAATTTTTTTCCCTTCCCAAGGCTAGTAGATTGATCCTTTAAAGCAGGAAACCAACAAACTATCAGATCTAAAATAGTTTGATTTTACAGTTTTCCCATCGTTTTCCATTTTACAGTTGTGCTGTAATTTTACAGTAAAGTACTGGCAGCAATGGTTCCAGCCATATACTGTTATTTTACAGTGTTGCCTCCGTTTTCCATTTTACAGTTGTGCCGTAATTTTACAGTGAAGTACTGGCAGCAATGGTTCCAGCAATTTCTTATAATTATACACACTCATTACTGTTTGTTTTCTTACATTTTTAAGTTGTGAAACATAACACAAGTTAGTTAATATTTACTCTACTGTCTGATATCCTAACATCTAATAAAAAAAGAGAAATGACTGACATAGTGCTTCATTTTCCATTTATTAATACAACTGTTATTACAATCTTTAAACCATCTTTTAGCACTGTAAACATTTACAAGTATGTTTAACAATAAATGCACTGTCACAGAGAAAAGGTGCCATTAAAAAGCCACCACAGAGTAAAGTAAGACCACATCACAAAAATAAAGTGCAATTGAAGGAGCTACGGAGTAACATTTGCAGTGAATTTAACAGTATGTTAACTCTTTCCCCGCCAGTGTTTAAAAAAAAAGTTGACAGCCAGTGCCAGCGTTTTTAATGATTTTTACAAAAGTTTAATGCCTTCAAGAAAACAATCTTCTTTAACTATTTAAACCTTCAATATATCAAATCGAATCAAATAAAATAACAAACCCCTCTGCTTTCAAACAACAACAAAAAAATTCATCCTACCTTAATTAGTTCTTTTTACCACCTCTCAAATATGTGTAGGTTTCTTCAAAAAGAGATATTTTGCGATTTTGTGAAAGACTTCTGATAGAAATCCGGAGCAATAATCAAAACATACACTGAGTTTGAATTGTATGAACAGAGGGGTTGCTTCCAGGTTGTATAAGTTGGGTAAGAGCGCCTTAATAGCGGAAATACGGATTGCTATTAAAACTCGTCAATGGCGGGAAAGAGTTAAAAACAGAAATCACAGAAAAAAGTGCAACTCGAGGAGCTAAAAACAAACTTACAACAAGAAGAAAAAACTGCCAGCACGGCACAACATATTTTAAAAACCTGGCATGAAATGAAGAACACATTAATCAAACTAATTGTTGGAAAAAAATTTAAGTGTCTTACTCCAGCTTCTGATTGCTCTGGCCTGAGAGGAAATCCAGGTCTGTAGATAGAAAACATTTTTTTTAAATGTTAGTAACAAAATATAGCACATGGCAAAAGCTAGTGCTCATACACTCTGAAAACACTTTTTAATTTATCAGACAAAACACAATCTTAACAGAACTTCAGGTCAAGACCAGACAGTTCAGCTGTGTGTAAAAGTGATTGGATTTTCTAGTTAGCCAGAAAGGAGTGAACAATTACAGTATGTCACAAAAGTGAGTACACCCCACATATTTAGCAATATTTTAGTATCTTTTCAAAGAGACAATACTACAGAAATGAAATTTGTATATGTTTCAGAGTTTTAGTGCTTCTTGTATAGAACTATAAATTTATTGTCCTCTGAACATAACTTGACATACAGCCATTAATGTCAAAATAACTGGCAACAAGTCAGTGAGTACACCCTAAGTGATAATAGATGTATATGGTTTAATCATGCAAAGCCACATGTCCTATTCATAATTCATGTTTTCATCTGCTTGTAAGGACAATGCATGTCTATCTTGTATTAGAGCTGTTCAAATTTGATGCTTTGAGTAGAATTCTCTCATACTGACCAATGGATGTTGACCATAGCACCTCATGGTAAGCAACTCTGATGATTTGAGATTTAGAATTGTTGCTGTCCATAAAGATCGCCTAGGTAGGCTTTAAGGAGGTCAGCTAACAACCTGAAACTGATTTCCAGTACAGTGGCTAGGGTCATACAGAAGTCTTCCAAGACTGTTTCCACTCGGAACAGGACATGCAAGGGTCAATCGAAGAAGTTGAGTCTTCGTGCTATGCGTCATTTGCAGAAACTGGCTTCAAAAACAGATGCACAAGTGCTGCCGACAAGAGCATCAAAAAACGCTCTGGTTGCCCTGCCAACAACGCTATAGAAAAAAGTAGTGGCCACACTGACGCCCGAATGCACTCTCTGGAATACTTTTCCACCTTTAGGTTGGATGTCATCAAACCACGTCATAGCTCATTACCATAATGTAAAGGGTGTACTCACTTTTGTTGCCAGCTATTTTGACAATAATGGCTGCATGTTAAGGTATTTTCCCAGGACAGTAAATATATACTGCTATACAAGGAGCACGTTGACTACTTTAAAATATATATTTACTACTATAAAGTATATATAATTTATTTCTATTGAATTGCCCCTTGAGAAGACATGCTAAAATATTTGCTGAAATGTGAGGGGTGTATTCACTTTTGTGACATACTATATGTGTATAATTAAGAGTTAACATACACTCTTACCACTGAATTTGAATGTAGATTAGAGGTGGTAACTCTTTCAGCAAGCATGTAAGTGGTGGGGGGTAATTAAGTTTAGTTACCTAGACAAAATCCCATTCGAAACGGATGAGGTTCTTTAGGAGGGATGCAACTTCTGGGTTGACAGTAGCAGTCTTCTTATTCACATTATTTCCAGTGTTCTTAACGACCTTGACTTTGCAGGTCTTCGAGCCTTTTTCAGGGTTTATCCGACAAATCGTCTAAGGGTATTAATAAATATATTTATACAAAAAACACTTACACAGTCGACCCTTTTTAATTTAATTAATGCATTAAATATATAGTTGCTGAAATTAGGGAGTAATAAAAGAGAAAGCAATTTACAGGTTACAGAAGAAGAAAAATAAAATACCTCTAAATAAAATCCAATGTGCCACATGCCTCTGGATACTGAAGATTTAAGACGTAGTACATTGCGAACAGTAGAAATCTTGCAGTCCGAAATCTTGGGTATACGGCCTCACAAATCACACGACCCTCAAGGATAATCATCTCTGACCTCCCTGAAAATATATATTTAAAAAAATCTGTAATAAAATAAATAAATAAATAGTTCTCAGGGTGTATTTTTTCCAGTTAT